>NC_090743.1:82995965-83078465 GCF_036898095.1 Palaemon carinicauda | reverse complement strand
ATGAATCTAGTAAGGTTTTCATATCAACCGATAGCGTCCCTTATTTCTGCCAATGTCGTTTCTTCTGTCTCCACCCTGTCCTCGCCACCACTAGAGTGCTGCTCCTCTTCAATGATGGACAACTGCATTGCCTCCAACTCCTTCAAGTCTTCAGTCGTAAGCTCCTCTCTGTGCTCCTCGATAAGGTTATCGATGTGAGCCTCATCGACAACAAGCCCCATGGACCTCCCGCTTGAAATTATCTCCTCAATATCACCCTCAGGGGCAGGATCATCAACGGCTTTGTCTTCAGGTGAGGGTTCGAAACCTTCGAAGTCACGTTCTGCCATAACAGCTGGCCACAGTTTCTTTCATGAGGAGTTCAAGGTGTGCCTCGAAACCTCATTCTAAGCTTTATTGATGATCTTTTAGGCATTGAACGATGTCAAAATGCCCCTTCAAAAATTCACGGAGGGTGAGTTGAGTACTTTCGGTCACTTCGAAGCATCTTCTGAACAGAAAATCGTGTAAAGCTTCTTGAAGTTGGCAATCACTTGCTGGTCCATAGGCTGGAGGAGAGGGGTGGTGTTCGATGGCAGATAGAGAACCTTGATGAAGGAAAGTCCGGATGTATGTTGGCCTCAAGGCCTGGAGGGTGAGCAGGGGCATTGTCCAGTACCAGGAGTCATTTCAGAGGAAGATTGTTCCCTTCTAAAAATTTCTTGACAACAGGACCGAAGCAGACATTTACTCACTCAATAAATATGGTCCTCATAACCCAGGCCTTGGCATGAGACCTCCAAAATACCGAGAGCCTACCCTTCGTGATATTTTGTGCCTCAAGGATTCTCTGAATGGTACACCAGTAGGGGCTTAATTTCCAAGTCCCCACTGGCATTTTCACAAAATGTGAGGGTAAGTCTGTCCTTCATCGGTTTATGGCCAGGAAGTTTCTTTTCTTCTGCTGTGATATATGTACTACGGGGCATTTTCTTCCAGAAAAGGCCAGTTTCATCACAGTTAAACACTTGCTGAGGAATGTAGCCTTCTCTGGAAATTAATTCCTCAAACTTCTTGAGGAATTTGTCTGCTGCTTTCTTGTCAGAACTGGCTGCCTCTCCATGGCTGACGACTGAGTGAGTACCAATCCTCCTCCTAAAGTGATCAAACCACCCATGAGAAGCCTTGAACTCTGGGGAGGGGTTGCTGCAACGTTCCTTCGTCTCCGCTGTCTTTCTGGTCTTCCACGAGATAGGTGAAGATGGCTCTCGCCTTGTGCGAAATTACCAATTGCGTGAGTGTATCACCAGCGATTTCCTACTCTTTAATTCGTAGTAGAAAGAGTCTCTCCATCTTGTCGTTGATTGAGGTCCTTCCACTGGCAAGGACAATCATGCCCTTTGAAGACTTAATTGCTTTAATGGCTTCCTTGTTCTTGATAATTGTACCAATCGTTGACTGGTTACAACCATATGCACTAGCGAGGGTAAAGATGCGCGTGCCTTCTTCGTATTTCTTGATTATCTCCAGCTTTGTTTCTATAGTAATCATCTTACTTCTCCCTTTAACATCACTAGCAATCTTGGGACCCAAGGCTAACAAATTAAAGTTTGAATTAAGCACTAAAATGCACAAAAATATGATATCGCAAGCATTCACACTCTCTCAGGCATTGTGGGAGGGATTTCGGCCAATAGCATATCGGCATTTTAGTGACATCGTACCACAGACCAATAGAAAACTAGCATCTTAGTGACGTATGCAGTGACGTAAGGCGAGTGACTCGCAGTCATGCGCGCACCGACCGCCAAATTTGAATTTTGGAATTGATGCCATGAGGCGGGAAAAATGCCGTAACACGGGGCTGAAAAATCTTTGTATTCCACATTGTAATGTGAAAAAAACATAAGCTGGGTACACCGTAACCCAGGGGTACACTTTATATATATGTATTTTTGGGCTCAAGCCATGACGTCCTGATGGAAGGTTCCTTTAGTAGCTTCCCAAGGGTATATATGACTATAGTGATATTCCCAGAGAATCAAACCAATGGTTCACAGAATTCTAACTTCTGGCGCGAGTACCCTTAAGATATACTCTCAAAAGTAATCGTATAAAATCAGGGGACGTATTCTTGACACGCCATATGGCAATCTGCACCCCGAATAGCCTCTACGCTTCGAGGAGGTACGTGGCAGAATTAGAAGGGTAGCCGCATTAGAGGTTACCCTGGTTCCCCTACTACTATCGTATCACAACCGCGCCAACGGTCATTTCCTTTATTTGTAGCGCCTCGCTACAGTGGTGTTCCCTGTTGATCTGACATTTTCGATCGATTTCTAGGAATCTTTATGCTTTCTACGGTTTCTTTCTCCATCTAGAAAGTTGAGTATTCATTCTTTAAAATATGTATTTTAGTTCCAGCCTCACAATCAAATTAGTGTAATCATTGTGTTTGGATCTACGCCGGTCACCGGTGTCGCCATAGGCGCCGTCATTCATTGGGCATGTGTTATTTAGTTAGCAGAATGACATTTCCAGTTTAAATGGCATTAATTGTTATTATGAAAGCTATTTAGGCATATTATATGCATAATTTTCCCTTTTTCTGTGTCGATCGTATATGTCAGAGTTTTGGTGATTTTAGGTAACCGAGATCTTGCCTTGCCTAGGTAACCCAACCGAGACAACAGATATTTTTGACATTTCCCCGGTTACCCTTGTGTATCGGTTATCATTCATTGGATATTGATATCTCCTGGAATTATATTAGCCGTTACTAGTCTCGAATAGAGATTTATGGGTAATCTCTCTTTCCTCTGAGAGTAGCCTTAGACTACAACTCTCTGCGCCGGCCTTGAATTTCCAATTCAGGCATGGCTAGCCTAGAGTTTTCTGTCTCATCCCTTAACAGCAGACGGCAAGTTTTGGGATTCGATCAGAACCTCAGAGTATTTAATCTTTTTTGGGCTCAAGCCATGTTGTCCTGATGGAAGGTTCCTTCAGTAGCTTCCTAAGGGTATATATGACTACAGTAGATATTCCCAGAGAATTAAACTAAAGGTTTCACAGAATTCTAACCTCTGGCACGAGTACCCATAAGGTTTCCCTTTAGGATATCGTATAACAACAGGGGACGTATGCTTGACACGCAATATAGCTATCTGCACCCCACATAGGGTTTATGCTTCGAGGGGGAATAAGTGGCAAGTTATGGGAGGAGCTGTTACAAAGTTCTCTTCCTCCGTTACAGTTTTGGTACTCGGCGACGTCAACATCCAGCCGCCATGTTGGCCGCCATCTTGGATGACGCCGCCGAAACGCGCCATCGTCATTCCTTCTTACGTAGCGTATATGACCAGGTGCTTTTTCCCAGTTGTTAGCTAACTAATTCATCATGTTGCAATCTTCTGCCTCGCCTTCTTCTGGAAAGTTGAGTACCATATTCTTGTATTGTATAAAACGGAGTTTGAGCGAAGCGAAAAATCTATTTTTGGGTGAGATGGCCATGTCGTCCTGATGGAAGGTTCCTTCAGTAGCTTCCTTTGGATATATATGACTACCATAATATTCCCAGAGAATTAAACTAAAGGTTTTCACAGAATTCTAACTTCTGGTGGGAGTACTCTAAGGGTTATCCCTTTAGAATATCGTATATCAACAGGGGACGCATGCATTAACACGTCACATGGCCATCTGCACCCCACCTAGCGTTTACGCTTCGAGGGGGGAATGTGGCGAGGTAACTGAGGTGCCGTTCCAAAGTTACCCTACCTTCGTCACTGTTATGATACTCGCAACGTAAACAAACCGGCGCCATACTTGTGTGACGTCACGTCCGCCCTCACCATTCCATTCTAGCTCACTACCAGCCTCCGCGATACAATACAGGAGGGAGGGGCCTAACAGGCTGAACTGGAACAGTTGGGCGGGTCCATCAGGACGACATGGCCATCTCACCCAAAAATAGATTTTTCGCTTCGCTCAAAATCCGTTTTTTGGGCTCAGGCCATGTTGTCCTGATGGAAGTGTACTAGAGAATTAATGTATCGTTGATTTGTTCCCAATTCAAGTGCCTGGTACTCCGAATAAACATTCCCGTGGTCTGGTGACCAAAGAGACCGTGACATCTCCGTTAAATGTCACTACCAGAGGCATTACAATGACCTGGCGTCCCGCCCCCCGGGCGAGGAAGGTTCTGGTAGGACAAGAGGAACATCTCGAAGTAATCTGACGAGGAAAGACTCACCTGGATAAGAAATCGTGCCGGTCTCAAGACAGATCAGAAGGGAAAATATTTGTGTAGGAACAATTTTATACCATTAGGTGAGTACATATAAGATAGTAGGTATACTAATCATAATAACTCTAGAGTAGGTTCAGAAAAACAAGAACAGCAATATATTTTCATATGAAAATAGGAGCGAAAGAGACGCATGTGGTAAATTAAGTAAATATTTTATTTGAAATTTGCATGGAAATATGAAAACTTATGTACAATAATAAAATACAATAATAGACATAGATATGGTAAAAGATGGTGATGCAGAATCTGAAAGGGAAACAATCTTTTCTGTAATCACTAGTTCCTGAGGAACGCCAGTCTTTTAAATCATAATACACTTCATGTCCGAGAACATGTGGCACACGTGTACGAATCTATGTCGTTTCACCTTGGTAAAGGACAGTCCATTAGTGACACTAAGTGTCCCTTGAAATCACTATGTATCGCACTAGGGTCAACACAGGCACCCATTTGAGTTAAAGTCCCGAAAAACTCACTGTCCTACGCAGCACTAAACAGCAGGTTTCATCACGCTACCTGCTGCCACCACGAATCGTTTGACTTCTTGCACCTGCTTCGAATAGTGTTTGAAGAACACTCTAGGGGACTTCCAGCCTGTGAAGGATCGGAGGCTTTCGAAGTCCATTCCTTGGAAGAAATTTAGGGAAGAGGCGACTTTCCTGGGATCGTGACCTGCGGGTGTACTGTCGGGATCCGCTCTGCGAATGAAGTAGGTGATTTTCGCTCTAAGTTGTTTTAGTGACAGGTCGCTTCCCGACGTTTCTCCTTTGAAAAGCTGTCCTCCACCAAAGCCAGAAGTTCTTCGAAGATAGACCTTAAGACTCTCCACTAGGCATAGAGAGACATCTTCCTTCAGGGGGCAGATTCTCCAAGGGCCCCATCTTTTGGTGGGAAGTTCATTTTTAGCGAGAAACGTGGGGTCGGGGAAGAGGGTAAGTTCCCCCGTGTCGGCGAACTGTATCTGGCCCTCTTCTCTTGATAATGCCATTATTTCACTGACTCTGGCTCCAGAGGCGAGAGCAAAAAGGAAGATTACTTTCTGAGTCAAGTCTTTCAGAGGGCAAGAATCATTGTCCAGGCTAGAGGCAAAATGAAGCACCTTATCCAGGGACCAGGTGAAGGGTTTCGGTGGAGGTGCTGGACGGAGTCTAGCACACGCCTCCGGGAGTTTATTAAAGATCTCGTTGGATAAATCTATTTGGAAGGCGTATAGAAGTGGTCTGGTCAAGGCTGATTTGCAAGTGGAAATCGTATTGCTGCCAAGCCTTTTCCATGAAGGTGAATAAAGAAGGACATGCAAAAATCTATGGAGATTTCCGTAGGATTTTTTGCCTCTTCCAGGATGATTCATATTGCCTTCTTGTAGATTGTTTTATATTCCTCTTGGAAGTCTAAACTTTTCTTCGAGATCCCAAACCTTTTCTTCACGGCTAGGGAGAGAAAATCATGAGATGAAGATCCTTGACTTTCTTTGATGAAGTGAAGACAGTCGACTTCTGCACCTGTTGGGAGAGAACTGGGCCCGGCAGAGGGATCAGCTTGGGCTGTAGCTCCAGGATTAGGGGGAACCAATTGCTCCGGGGCCACTTGGGAGCCAATAGGGCTGCTGTCTCTTTGAAGGTTCTCAGTTTGGAGAGGACTTTCAGCAGAAGGTTGGGTGGAGGGAACAGGTAAATCTTGGACCATCTGTTCCAGTCCAGGGACATGGCGTCCACTGCTTCCGCTTTGGGGTCTTCGTAAGGGGCCACATATCAAGGAATTTGCTTGTTGTCGCTCATCGCGAAGAGGTCGATCTGTAGTTCCGGGACTTGACGAGAGATGAAGGAGAATGATCTTGCGTCTAGAGACCATTCCGACTGTATGGGGTTTGTCCTCGATAGAGCGTCCGCCGTCACGTTGCGGAAGCCTTGTGGGTGAACTGCAGACAGGTGCCACTTCTTCCTGTCCGCTAGGCGGAAGATGGGTAATAGCACCTGATTTAGGTGGGGCAATCTCGAGCCCTGACGGTTGAGACATCTGACTACTACCGAGCTGTCCAGAGTTAGACGGATGTGTATCGAAAGACGCGGGGATAATTTCTTCAGGGTGAGAAGAACCGCCATGGCCTCCAAGATGTTGATGTGAAACGTCTTGAATAGGGGAGACCATGTTCCTTGAACTTGTCGTTGATGGGAGTTACCCCCCCAACCCTCCAGAGAAGCGTCCGTGTGGATGTTGAGCGATGGAGGTGGAGGTTGGAGAGGGATGGATCTTTTCAAGGTCCTTGCTTCTGACCACGGGCTTAGCAGGGAGCGAAGGCTGTTTGGGAGGGGTCTCTTGAGGTCTCCGAGCGACGGATGCGTTTCGTGTCCAGACTCCTGATGCATCCTTTAGCTGTGCTCGTAGCACTGGGTTTGTCACTGAGGCGAACTGTAGTGAGCCGAGAACTTGCTCTTGCTGTCGTCTTGAGATCCGTTTGGATTTGAGAAGTCTTCTGACAGACCCTGCTATTTCTTTCCTTTTCTTTAGTGGAATGGAAAGGCGGTGTGACTGAAGATCCCAATGGATTCCTAACCATTGGAACTTCTGAGCTGGAGCGAGGCGAGACTTCTTGGTGTTTATTTTGAAACCCAGCTGTTCCAGGAACTGGGTTACTTTGCTGCAAGCTTTCAAACACTTTTCTGGCGAAGTCGACCAGACCAGCCAGTCGTCGAGGTAGGCCATCACTTGGACGCCCTGAAGGCGTAGCTTCTGGACGATCGTGTCTGCTAGCTTGGTGAAGATTCTCGGAGCCACGCTGAGCCTGAAGGGCATGGCTCTGAAGGCGTAGCTTCTTTGATTGAACCGGAATCCTAGGTAGGAGGAAGCGTGGTGGTTCATTGGGATGTGCCAGTAGTCATCCGCCAGGTCTATTGAGACCGTGTAGGCCTTGTGAGGCAGTAGGGCTCTTATTTGTTGAAGAGTCAGCATCTTGAATTTGTTGTTCGCAATGAACTTGTTCAGGGGTGACAAGTCGAGAATGACTCTGAGTTTGTCTGAGTCCTTCTTGGGAACACAAAACAGTCTTCCCTGGAACCTGGTGGACTGTACCCTCTTGATCACTTTCTTGTTCAAGATTTCTAGGACATATTCTTCCAAGAGAAGAATTGGTGGAAGAATTGGTGGAAGGTTGGAAGTGGTTGTGTCCAGCTCCAACTCAGTCCCTTCTTGATGATGCTGTGTGCTCAAGGATCGAAGGTCCAGCGATCCTGAAAGTGGCGGAGTCCTCCTCCCACCAGAAGCACTTCATTGCTTCTGGTTTCCCGAGGGCTTGCCACCTCGGCCGCTAGCTCCCCTTTCTCCTCTGCCCCTGGAGGGGCGGTGTGAGGAGTCTCTGCCTGAGCCTCTACCTCTGGGACGAAAGGTAGTGGACTGACGCTCGTAGGCAGGGGTAAAGGCCGGTGATTGTGACACCACCGGTTGGGGGACCAACTGAAAGGTCTGTTGCAGTTGAGTGACCACTTGGGGAGTAGCGGGAGCCGGAAACTGGCGTTTTTGTTGACGCTGCTGGGGTCTTGGTTTGGAGGATTTCCTCTTAGGCTGAGGGCCTTCTTCCTGAGAGGATTTCCTCTTTCGTGACATGCCCCATTTGTTGAGAAGATTCCGATTCTCAGAGGCGACTTTGTCGACGATCTCTTTCACCAGAGCAAAGGGAAAGAGATGCTTACCCCAGATGTTGGAGGAGATGAGTTTCCGGGGTTCATGTTTCACTGCCGCGTTGGCAAAAACAAACTCTCTGCAGGTTCTTCTGGCCCTGATGAAGCTGTACAGGTCCTTCATCACAGTCACTAGGTGGGTTTTGGTAAGAACCATATAGAGGTCTAGGACTCTAACGTCCCCGGCCACGACCTCGAGCTGAATCTGGTGAGACAGGGAGGCAGCCAGTCTCTCCTTGGTCTCTCGCTCCCGACGAAGAAGGTGGTCATTCAGTTTCGGGAGGTCCTCGAACTGACGTCCAGCTACGTCAAGGTCCAGCTTCCCAACCGTGAAGGTGAACTGGATATCTTTCCAGAACTTGTCGTCGGGGGGAAGGGCGAGGGAGAGAGGCCTACACTCCTCCAGAGTAGGACAGGGTTTTCCTTCCTCCACTGCCTTCATGACGGCATGAAAGGCTTTTTCCACGAAGGGGAAGGATGCGGAAGGGGGAGCAAGAAAGGACGGGTGCTTCTTGCTCAGAGCCGGCATTTTCGTGTTAGTAAAACCGCGGCTCTTCAGGCAATCTGCCAGTAAAGCTTGGGCCTTTGAGTAATCGAAAACGATCACCTCTTTGGACTTAGTCTCCTCCTTGGAAGCAGGTTCGGTCTTAAGTCGGACGTAACAGTCCAGGTAAGCTTCGAAATTAGGGAAGAATTCCACCTCTTTCAGGAGGATAGACCCTAGCTTGTCATTAATGAATATTTTGCCAGTTGTGATTGGCATATGCTCGGCGTACCTCCGGAGGCTAGACTCCGCGCAGGAAGGAAGGTCCTTAACCGAGATCTTCTTCGGTTGCCTCAATTCCATGAAACTGCTTGTAATCTGGGCGGAATGCTAGCTAAGCTTCTCGTCCATTAAGGCCACCAATACCCAGATGGCATCTTCGGTTGCAGGCAGCAGGGGCTGCGGTGCGGCGGAGGTAGAGGTGACTGGCTCCTCGACCACTACGGGAGCTGCCGGAGGTGGAGGGGCGACCTCGCCCTCCGAATCAGGGTATTCTACCTGATCCTCTTCTGCCTCTGTATCCTCGCCCATGAGGGTCCTCTCGGTGTCGTCGGACACGTCTGACATCTCCTCCACCTCGTCTAGACTACACTTGCTAAGCGTAGTCTCGATATCTGGTTCTACAGTCACTTGAACCAAGGGGATCTGATCCTGGGGGATCACAGAATCTGCCGACGCTTTCGGGAAAAGGATGGCCCTCATCTTCTCGTTGGGGAGATATGGCCCGGCAGCGTTTTTCTTGAAACCGCACACCCACCTGCGCAGTTTCTCTTGAGCATTGTCCCTGGCTTCTAAGGACAGGGGGGTTGTCGAATCCCTCGTCGAGGAGGCCTTTGCAGATTGGGCAGGACACTGGATCCCAGTACTTGAGGTTGCCCTTCTTTGCAGTACAGGGGGCGTGGGTCCGACACGCACCATGCCCGTAAAAGTCCGGGCGGCGAATCGAGCAGAAGGGGCTCTCACACTTCAGGTACTCCTCCTTTCCAGAAGAAGGTGAAGCAGAAGGCTGAGACATCTTGAAGGATGCACAAGAAATACTCCAATCAAAGGGAACAAACAAAGGGCTAGGAGAGCTACCATGAACGGAATGGTGAGGGCGGGCGTGACGTCACACAAGTATGGCGCCGGTTTGTTTACGTTGCGAGTATCGAAACAGTGACAAAGGTAGGGTAACTTTGGAACGGCACCTCAGTTACCTCGCCACATTCCCCCCTCGAAGCGTAAACGCTAGGTGGGGTGCAGATGGCCATGTGACGTGTTAATGCATGTGTCCCCTGTTGATATATGATATTCTAAAGGGATAACCCTTAGAGTACTCACTCCAGAAGTTAGAATTCTGTGAAAACCTTTAGTTTAATTCTCTTGGAATATTATGGTAATCATATATATCCAAAGGAAGCTACTGAAGGAACCTTCCATCAGGACTACATGGCCTGAGCCCAAAAATAAGCTCTAGCAGTAAAGTAACGCCCTTTTTATCTTAAAATACTGTGTTTTGTGGCGGAGCTGTGCCTTGACCGGGGGCGTCATGTCGGACACGGTTGTTCGCCTCGCATGCTTTATTTAGTTAGCCGGAACAACCCTACCCAGTCTTATAACTAATTATCAGCATTAGTTATTTAGTCTTCATTGCTAGGAATTAGTTATATTATGCTGATAGTATCCTTTTTTTTCAGTGAGCATAGGTAGCCGATCGTAGGCTAGGGTTCTAGCCTAGCCCCTAGACTTGATAGCGTGGGTGGTTTTTGTTTACTCTCATGCATGATATAATAAGTGTTCCTTGTTTTAATTTATGAAATGGAGATTTTAGGCATTTATACATATAAGATTCATGTGATTGCACATATGTTTTCGCCTTCGAGGAAGTATACTGTACTAGGGTTTCGGTGATCTTGGTAGTCGACTCTCTTGCCCCTCACCTAACGTAGGGCTGTGTATACGTCCTATCCTCTCCAGTTACCTTACCTAAGGTATATCCTTCCTCTGAGGTAGCCTAGGATACATCCTAGCCCTCCTTTCCTCGAATCGTATTCGAGTAAGCTTAGGCTAGGATTTTCTTTCCCCACTCCTGGCCATAGCACATGAGCTTTGAGTTTTGGACAGAACCTCAGAGTGCCTGTCGTTTGCCCCCAGCTCCCCCTCTAGGTGAATGAACTCTCCTTTTGGGGCCTTGCTGGTTGAACGAAGGTGGAAGGGCTCTGCCTTTCCCCTTAGTCCACACTTGGTAGGGTTTCGGCCCTTTCCTCCCTGTGGCCTAGCGACCTGTCCTACACCTGCCTTCCCTGGTTCGGGACTCGCTTCCCTAGCCTAGGTTAGGTAGGCCAGGGGATTCTGTTTCTTTATAGTTTAGGTCAGTACACTAGTGCTGTACCTTCTCTGAACTAACCTACCCTAGGCTGGAGAATGAAGTCTCCTACACCTGGGATAGGGCTGGTTCCGGAACAGAAACCCCCCCTTGGGGCGTTGGTGAAGGCTACGCTTTCCCCCACGCTCCCCCTCAGGACCCTCACCCCTCCCTCCTCTGTCCTTTTGTGTTGGCCTAGCCATCACACCCCTGTCCGCCGTCCTACAACTCCACCGTGTGCCGGCGGTTTGTGGGTTCGGGTTGGTCCCTTCGTGGGTGAGTCCGAGCTGCTTCGCTTCCCGCATATACAGTAGTCGAACTATGGGATAGCCTAAGCGATCGGTCTGCCGGAGTGGGACCTCCCTATCTTAGAGTGTTCTCCGGTCCTCCCTTGGGCCGCCAACCGCAATTCCTGCCGACTGCCGGCTCTGTTGCAGCTGGATGAAAGATTGCCCCCTTCTCTTTCATTTGAGCACACCTTCCGGAGGAAGATGAGGTCGGGTTAACGAACTACCCTTCCCTTTCTCTTCCCCTACCCTTTCTCTCTACCTATCAGTGCCGGTCCTTTGCCGCTACCCTGCCGGCAACAGCTGTCAGGGTACCCTAGTATCCACTCTGTCTCATTGATTGACGCCAGTGCTGGAATAACTTCGCCGGTTGCTTGCCGACTGCCGGGGCCGCCGGATGCCGGAAATCTGCCATCACCTAGAAGCTCCTATTCTCTCTGCCACATAGACTGATGACAGGGAGGGGGTTCCCACCCTCGATGGAGATTTGCTGGCTCCCGGTGCGCTTCCGGCATGCTGCCATGCTGCCGGCGCCACCTAATCATACTATTTCAGTGGACTGTCACCTCTCCCCTGCCGGCCTGGTGCCGGCAGCAACTATTGTATGGCTATATATGATAACCGGTATGTCTATGGTACAGTGCTTACCCTAGATGAAAATCTATGATGTATAGTTATGCAGTAAAAATATTTCCAGCATACTCTGTGCATCCATGCATAGTCCCTTGCCAGGACCCACCTGATTAGGGAGGGATTATTTCTCCCCCCCCCTTTTCTTATCCTAAACTGAATGAACTCAGTTTCCCCCCTTATCACCATGACTAATTCTCCAGAGGAAGCCTAAGCTGTGCTTAATCCATCGTGGATATCTCTTCCATCTCTTAGGCTCTTTAAGAGCCCCTAGAATTAGTCTCTGTGTGGGGTCATGGCAATTGGCTGGGCGGGATGCACATGTATGTGTCTTTTCTGCTTCTTTTCCAGCTTACTATCCTAAGCTTACACAAGAAAAGGAATCTTATATTAAGGTAAATAACTTTAATGCTAATCTAAGATTACTTTAAGTCTTTACTTTAAGTCATTGTATATGACTTCCGCAGACTCATTCCCCCTTTCTTTTCCAGGAGGAGTATGTCCGGTGCGAAAGCGCCTTCTGTAGCGTTCGGCGTTCGGCATCCGGACTTCTATGGCCACCTGGCGTGCCGAACCCACGCCAGCTGTTCTATCACCAAGGGGACTCTTCGGTTTTGGGACCCGCAGGTCTGCACTGTCTGCAAGGACCTGCTCCACGAAGCGTTCGAGGACCCTCCCTCTGCGGAGGCCAGGGACGTTGCCCGAGAGAAACTGCGCAAATGGGTGCGCAGTTTCCAGAAGAACGCCACGGGGCCCTATCTCCCGAGTGAAAAGATGAGAGCTTTGCTCTTCCCAAAGGCATCTGTGGATGCTGTCATCCCAAAGGCCGAGATCCCTGCGTCCAGCTGACGGTGGAACCTGACGTTTCGGACGCACTGCAAGACTTCCATCTTGACAAGGTGGAACAGATGTCGGAGGTATCAGACACCACCGAAAGGACCCTGATGGCCGAGGGTCAAGAAGAGGAGGAGCAGGTGGAGGTTCCGGACTCCGAGGGCGAGGCCGCCCGCACCCCCTCTGTCACTTCCGTTGCCGTAACGGAACCAGTCCCCTCTACTTCATCGACGCCTACTCCTACTCCGTCGCTACTGGAGAACCAGGACAGTATCCAGGCCCTAGTGGCCCTCCTGGATGAGAGGTACCAAAGAGGACAAGAAGACCTCAAGAGGGAGATTCTCCGTCTGTCGAAACAGTCGGTGAGGAAGATCAACATCAAGGATCTTCCCCCTTGCTCAGTAACCAACCTCTGGAGGCATGCCGAGCACATGCCAATCACTAGTGGACGAATCTTCCTCAATGACAAGCTAGGCGCTGTCCCCCTTGAAGAGGTGGAGTTTTGGCCTAGTTTTGAGGCGTACCCAGACTGTTACATCCGTCTCAAGTCCGAGCCAGCTTCCAAGGAGGAAACCGAGCCTAAGGAGGTCATAGTCTTTGACCATGCTAAGGCTCAATCTCTTTTGGCAGGAAACCTTAAGAGCAAGGGCTACACCAACTCCAAGGTGCCGACCCTTAGCAAGAAACATCCTTCTTTTCTTGCTCCTGCCACCATGGTCTTCCCCTTTGCCGAAAAGTCCTTGCTGGCAGTGTTGAAGGCGGTGGAGGAAGGGAAACCTTGCCCTACATTGGAGGAATGTAGGCCTCTCTCCCTCGCCCTACCTCCTGACGACAAGAACTGGAAAGACATCCAGTTAACTTTCTCTGTGAGAAAGTTGGAGGCTGACGTAGCAGGACGTCAGTTTAACGAGAACCTCCCTAAGCTCTCAGAATACCTTCTGCGTCGGGAGCTGGATACGAAAAAGAGACTGGTTGCCTCCCTTTCCCTCCAAGTGCAATTGGAAACAATGGCCGGGGACACTCGGACCCCAGATAAGTATATGGTCTTAGCCAAGACCCATCTCGTTACCCCGAAAAAAGACTTTTACAGCTTCATCAGGGCTCGGAGAGCCTGTAGGGAATTCGTGTTCACGGATGCTACCGTCAAACACGAACCCCGGAAACTGATCTCCTCCATCATTTGGGGGAAAACCTTTTCCTCGATGATCTCGTGAAAGAGATAGTAGACAGAGCCGCCACCGAAAACCGGAACCTTCTCAACAAGTGGGGCATGTCAAGAAAGAGGAAATCTTCTCAGGATGAGGGCCCCCAGCCTAAGAAGAAGTCTCACAAGCCTAGACCTTAGCAGCGACAGGCTAAGTGCCAGTTTCAGGCACCCGCTACTCCCCAGTTGGTGGCTCAGCCCCAACAGACCTTTCAGTTGGTCCCTCAGCCGGTGGTGGCCCAGTCATCAGTTTTTACCCCTGGCTATGACAGGCAATCCACTACCTTTCGTCCCAAAGGTAGAGGCTCTGGCAGAGACTCCTCTCGACGCCCTTCCAGAGGGAGAGGAGGGAGGGGAGCAGGCGGCCGAGGTGGCAAACCCTCGGGAAACCAGAAGCAATGAAATGCTTCCGGTGGGAGGAAGACTCCGCCTCTTCCAGGATCGTTGGACCTTCGATCCTTGGGCTTACAGCATCATCAAGAACGGACTAGGGTGGAGCTGGGTTTCACCACCTCCAACCTTCCATCAATTCCTCCAACACTCCACCCCCGTCCTGGAAGAATACGTCCAAGAACTCTTGAACAAGAAGGTGATCAAGAGGGTGAAGTCCACCAGGTTCCAGGGAAGACTGTTCTGTGTTCCCAAGAAGGACTTCGACAAACTCAGAGTCATTCTGGACTTGTCCCCTCTCAACAAGTTCATCATGAACAACAAATTCAAGATGCTAACTTTTCAGCACATCAGAGCCTTACTGCCCCAAAAGGCATTCACAGTCTCGATAGACTTGGCGGACGCCTACTGGCACATTCCAATGAAAAGCCAGGCCTCCTCTTACCTAGGATTCAGGCTTCAAAGAAGGCAATACGCCTTCAGAGCCATGCCCTTCGGACTCAACATAGCTCCAAGGATCTTCACAAAGCTTGCAGATACGATCGTCCAACAGCTACGCCTTCAGGCGTCCAGGTGATGGCTTACCTGGACGATTGGCTGGTATGGGCCGCATCCTCAGAAGAATGCTTGCAAGCTTCAAGAAAAGTGACCCAATTCCTGGAACATCTAGGTTTCAAAATCAACACCAAGAAGTCTCGACTTTCTCCAGCTCAGAAGTTTCAATGGCTAGGAATCCTTTGGAACCTTCAGTCAAACTGTCTTTCCATCCCTCCGAAGAAAAGGAAGGAAATAGCGGGATCTGTCAAGAGACTCCTAAAATCCAAACGGATTTCAAGACGTCCACAGGAGCAGGTGCTCTGCTTCCTCCAGTTCGCTTCAGTGACAGACCCAGTGCTACGAGCACAGCTAAAGGATGCATCGGGAGTCTGGAGAAGATACGCATCCATCGCTCGAAGAGATCTCAAGAGACCTCTGCCAACCAGGCTTAGCTCACTCGTAAAGCCATGGTCGGAGGCAAAGAACTTGAAGAGATCAGTTCCCCTTCAACCTCCACCTCCGTCGGTCGTTATCCACACAGATGCATCGCTAGTTCAAGGAACATGGTCTCCCCTATTCAAAACGTTCCACATCAACTTCTTGGAGGCCATGTCGGTCCTTCTCTCTCTGAAAAGGCTGTCACCTCGACCCTCGTCCCACATCCGTCTAACCCTGGAAAGCGCCATTGTGGTCAGATGTCTCAACCGTCAGGACTCAAGATCGCCCCAACTCAACCAAGTGTTTCTGCCCATCTTCCGCCTTGCGGAAAAGAAGAGATGGCACCTCTCAGCAGTTCACCTTCAAGGATTCCGCAACGTGACGGCGGATGCTCTATCGAGGACAACCCTGATAGAGTCAGAATGGTCCCTAGATGCAGACTCATTCTCTTTCATCTCTCGCCAAGTCCCGGATCAATCTCTTCGCGACGAACGACAACAAACAACTTCCTCGTTACGTGGCCCCATACGAGGACCCCAGAGCGGAAGCTCTGGATTGGAATAGATGGTCCAAGATTTACCTGTTCCCTCCACCCAACCTTCTGCTGAAAGTCCTCACCAAGCTGAGAACCTTCCAAGGCACAGCAGCCCTAGCGGCACCCAAGTGGCCACGGAGCAACTGGTTCCCCCTAATCCTGGAGTTACAACCCAAGATAATTCCCCTGCCGGACCCAGTTCTATCCCAGCAAGTTCAGAAGTCGACTGTCTTCGCTTCATCAAGGAAAACCAGAGACCTACAGCTCATGATTTTATCTCCCTAGCCGTTAAGAAGAGGTTTGGGATCTCAAAGAAAAGTTTGTACTTCCTAGAGGAATACAAAACTAAATCCACCAGAAGGCAATACGAGTCTTCCTGGAAGAAATGGGTATCCTTCATCAAGGCTAAGAATCCTACGGAAATCTCTATAGATTTTTGTCTGTCCTTCTTTATTCACCTTCATGGACACGGCTTGGCAGCCAACACGATTACTACCTGCAAATCGGCCTTGGCAAGACCACTGCTCTACGCCTTACAGATCGACCAGTTCGACGACATCTTTAACAAGCTGCCAAAGGCATGTGCTAGACTCCGTCCTGCACCTCCTCCGAGACCATCTCCTGGTCTCGACAAGGTGCTCCAATTTGCCTCAAGTCTGGACAACGAGTCTTGCCCTCTGAAAGATTTGACTCAAAAAGTTATTTTTCTTTTTGCTCTCGCCTCAGGAGCACGAGTCAGTGAGATTGTGGCTTTATCAAGAGAAGAGGGTCAGATACAGTTTGCTGACACAAGCGAACTTACCCTCTTTCCTGACCCAACGTGGGGCCCCTGGAGAATCTGCCCCCTGAAGGAAAATGTCTCTCTATGCCCAGTAGAGATTCTAAAGGTCTATCTTCGAAGAACTTCAGAATTTGGCGGAGGACAGCTCTTTAAAGGAGAAACATCAGGGTCTGATTTGTCACTCAAACAACTAAGGGCAAAAATCACCTACTTTATTCACAGAGCGGATCCTGACAGTACACCCGCAGGTCATGATCCCAGGAAAGTCGCTTCTTCCCTGAATTTCTCCCAGACGATGGACTCCGAGAGTCTTCGTTCCTTCACGGGCTGGAAATCATCGAAAGTGTTTTTCAAACACTACGCTAAGCAGGTGCAAGAGTTGCAGTGAGTTATTCGGAACTCTAACTCCATGGGTGCCTGTGTTGACCCTAGTGCGAAACACAGTGAATTTAAGTGCCACCTAGTGACGCTAAAGACTGTTCTTCTACAAGGTGAAGTAACATAGACTGTAACACGTGTGCCACATGTTTTAACATGAAGTGTATATAAGACTTTCTAGAAAGACTTTATAGTTCCTCTGGAACTTATGTGTGCTATGGTAAGTTTTTCCCTTTCAGATTCCACACCCACTTTGATGTCTTTAGTCTATGTTTTTAATTGCATTGATTATTGTAAGAAATGTTTACCTATTTCATGCTAATCCTGTTCTATTGAATAAAAGAGTATTAGGTTAACCTGTGCATCTTATTTCGCCCTCTCTTTCTCATGAAATAAAATTACTGTTACAGACTTTATTACCCTTTGTTTTGATTTTTTATGAACAATGTTATAAACTTGTTCTCTTGATCATGGTCATCTAGATTAAGGTAACTTGTTCCAACACGAGTATACTTACCTTCTCTATCTGGCCCTGGGACCGGCAGGTATCTCCGAGACTAGGTGAGTTCCTCTATCAAGCAACTTCAAGATGTTCCTTCTGTCCATTTAGGACTTCCCTGCCAGGGGGGCAGGAAGCAGTAACATGGTATATGCTTATCTGAGGTGGCATGTGACGGATATACCACAGGTCTCTGTGGTCATCAGATCAAAGGAATATTGTTTAGAAGTCGAAAGGCACTACAAAAAAGGGGAAAAAAACAAATTTTGAGCGAAGCGAAATTCTATTTTTGGGTGAGATGGCCATGATGTCCTAATGGAAGGTTCCTTTAGTAGCTTCCCAGGGGTATATATGACTACAGTGACATTCCCAGAGAATCAAACCAAAGGTTTCACAGAATTCTAACTTCTGGCGCGAGTACCTTTAAGATTACTCTCAAGGGTATCGTATATCATCAGGGGACGTATTCTTGACACGCCACATGGCAATCTGCACCCCGAATAGCCTTTACGCCTCGAGGGGGAATACGTGGCAGAATAGAAGGGTAACCACAACAAAGATTACCCTGGTTCCCCTACTACAATTGTATCACAACCGCGCCAACTCCCTCTGGCAGTCATTCCTTGTAGCGTTGAGCAAGGTGCTACAGATACAGTAGATCAGGGGGGGGGGGGACCGTGAAGATCTTTTCATAGGGAAGAAGGGTGGGTCCATTAGGACGTCATGGCCATCTCACCCAAAAATAGATTTTTCGCTTCGGTCAAAATCCGTTTTTTGGGCTCAAGCCATGACGTCCTAATGGAAGCATACCAGAGAATTGATGTATCTGTGGATTTTTTGTCAGTGCCTTAACCTTGGGACAACATTTCCACGGCCAAAAGGGCCAATTGAGACAAATGACGTTACCGTTATCCGTCATCATCACTAAGCATAATAATGTTAGTGCTTCCTGCCCCCTGCAGAGAAGAGTCATTTTTAGACGTTAAAAAAGGGCCTCAAGGTAGCATATATTGTATGAACAAACATAAGTATACACTGAGAATACAAACGGTCTCAAGGATTGTATATATTGCGGAACCAATATCAGTGTCCTCATCCGTTGATTGTAAGCATACAATGATATGAGAAATACTTACATGAGTAAGTTAAGGAACTCTGGTATTTTAAACATGTAATTGTTGGGCGAATTAGGACGCAACTGCATTTTGATAGGCATTTATTCCTAATAAATGACTACATGCTAAATGAATGTAGCATGATAAGGAAATTATACAAGAGACATACACAGAAATTAATGTTCCCCTTTTGAAAGGGGAAAATGATGAGTGCCACTCTTAAACTGAAGAAAAGCTCTTTTAACAAGACTTTTCTTTATAATTCTGTACATGAAATAGCCTAACAAGACTGTATTATGTACACACGGCACTAGTGGTATCAGTATAATTTCACACCTGAGATTCTGAATAGATTTAGTGTTACCTTGGCAACACTTATTCAGAGGGAGGTCACACGAAAATTGCTGACCCCTTCTCCTCTTAATTGATAGTCCCAATCAATTTACTGTTCATCGCAGAGCTAGACGACAGGGTCCAAAATAGCACCTGCCGCCACTACATAATGCTTCAATCCATAAATTTGCTTAGTATAGTGTCTGTAAGACATATTGGACAACCTCCGATCAGTAAGTGAGCGAAGAGGCTGAAATCCACGCACTGAAAAGTTCAGTGATGAAGCAACTTTCCTTGGATCTTTTATCTGCAGGAGTACTGTCAGGATCCGCTCCGCGAAAAAGGTAGGTGAGCTTCGCCCTCAGTTGTAGGGTAGTTTGATCCAAAGTTTTCTCCTGTAAAGAGCTGTTCCTCCTGAAGTCTGAAGTTCTATGAAGATGGACCTTAGACGCTCTAGCAGACCTAGAGAGACATCTTCCTTCAGAGGGTAGATTCTGCAGGAGCCCCACCTCTTAGTGGGTAGGACATCTTTAATGAGAAAGGTTGGATCGGGAAAGAGATGCAGTTCTCCCACTTAATGTGGCCCTCATCTCCAGATAGGGCCACTATTTCACTAACTCTAGTCCCAGAGGCTATAGCGAACCGAAAAAATAACTTTTTAGATTAGATGCTTGAGGGAACAATCCTCATTGTTCACAGGTGAGGCATAATGTAGGACCTTGTCCAAAGACCATGAGATGGGCTTTAGTGACGTTGCAGGCCTAAGCCTGCACATGTTTTAAGGAAATTTATTAAAGATTTCAATTGTTAGATCCATTTAAAGGGCATATAGAAGAGGTCTAGTCGGGGCTGACTTGCACAGAGATGATGGTCCATGGATCCAAAGATCCCATCAAGTGACCTCTTTCGCAAAGTCGGCCATACCCTTGGTGCTTACTCAAGGGTTTATATGGGGACAAGGCCGAAGATCTAGCGTTCTCATAGTATCCAAGGATACACTGCCTCCTTCTCAAAGGCCATCATGCTGTTGGCCGCCAGACCTTGAATATAGGGGTGGACAGAGAAGGACAGGCAGAAGATCATGAGATTGCTTTCAGGCCCTTTTGCTTTACAAAACAATTTAGTTTTCCCAAGAAGACTTGTATTGTCTTCTCGTTGACTAGACTTGTATTCATCCAGGAATTCTATTTGCCTTTAAGAGCCCAGTCTTTTTCCTAACCATTAAGGGCAAGGAATTCATAAAATGAAGGGATCAGGTGTACTGTGATAAATCGAAGGCAGAAAACTTCTGAACCTCCTGGATAATCCTAGGTGCATAACTAGGACTAGCCTCAGCCTCAGTTCCTTCATTACAGGGAACGGGGTGTTCTGGGGCTTCCTGGGAGGGTCTCAGCATGTAGAGGGCCTTCCGGAGGAAATTTGATGGGCTGAACAGGAATTCTAAGTCCATCACTTCTATTGTAGAGACATGATGTCTGTTACCTCCATTAGAGGATCCTCGTATGGGGCTAAATAATGAGATAGTATCTTGATAACACTCGTGATGAAGAGAACGATCTGCAGCTCGGGGACTTGTCCCCCTCTGTGAGGGAATGGGTCTGCGTCCGTGTACCATTCCAACTCTATTGTGTTGAACCTGAGAAGAGCATCCACTGTCACCTTGCGGATCATATATAAAAGAGCTGCTGATAGGCGCCATTCCCTTAAGGAAGGGATGGCTAGCATTCCCTAATGAAATGAGACGTCCCTTATCCTCGATAGTTTCGACGCCTCATTATCGCTTCGATGCCCCAGATCAACCTGAGGAGGTCTGATCTGTGTGGAGAGAGTTTATCCACTCATTACAGGGCTAAAATGGCCTACGGGTCCGTGGCCTTTGGTCATTGTAGGGTAAGCGAAGAGGGAATGACCATCATTGGTCCTATTAGATCTCTTCGAGCATTTGATGCGTATCTTCTCCAGCCTCGTAACGCATCTTACAGTTGTGCACGTAGCACTGGGTCTGTCATTATCGTGAACTGGAGAGAGTTTGAAACTCTTTCCTGTTAGCGTCATGGAATCCTGACTGATTACAATAGTCTCTTGACAAACCTTGCAATCTCCTTTTACATCCCCAAGGGAAAGGAGCGTTAGGGTGACTACAGGTTTCAATGATTTTTTTAAAACATTGAAGCCCCTGAGCTGGAGAGAATCAAGACTTCTTGAAGTTATTTGCATCCTCGATGTTTCGGGGCCGGATCATCTTCATGGAGGCTCATAGAGAGTCGTTTCGGGTACTGCCCACCCCAGTCTGTCGTCCAGGGCCATTGTTGCTTGAACTCTTTCTAGGCTTGGTTTCGCTTGACTGTGTCTGCTAATTCCGTGAAGATCCTAGGACTGAATCTAGTCCGACGAGAATCTTGTCTGGGATATGTTATCTTCTGTAACTTGGATCCTAAGTAGGAGGGGAGGGGGTGACTGACTGGAAGTTGCTGATAGACATCTTCCAGGTCTGGCTAGAATGTCAACACCCCTTACTGAATAAGGTCCTTATGTTCAGAAGGATTAACATTCTGAACTTGCTGTTTTATTGGAACTTGTTGAGTGGCGCCAAGACCAGAATGACTTAAAGTTTTCTTGAGTCTTTCATGTGAACACTAAACAACCTTCCTTGGAAATCGATGGACTCTACTTTCCTCACCGCTAGTATGCTCTACAGCTCTAAGGTATACTCTTCTAGGGGGGATTTGAATATAAGAAGAGTTGAGGAAAGGATGGTGGAGGTATGTCCATTTCCATTCTAGTCTCATCTTGGTTAGACCTTGGACCCCAGGGATCGAAGGTCCGGCGATCCAGGAGAAACTTCCCTCTTTCCAGAAGCGTCTGTTTGCTTTGCATGATCCGAAGGTGTATATATCTGACCGTCTGTGAAACAATGGTCATTGTAACTGTGGGATGCTGTTTAACATCCTAAGGAGAACTAAGAAACCCTTCCGTTCTCCTTTCAGGCCATGCCTGACCGTTTACCTATATCAGCTTTTCAGTGTTCCACTGTAATAGAAGATTCCTTTCTATGTGTAAAGCTTAGGATACGTACGCTGGAAAAGAGGAGAGACACATACGTGTAAATCCTTCCAGCCAACTACTGCAGCCTTCCTAATTATTGATTCTAGGGCATCCCCTTCAAGAAGGGGCAGATGGAAGATTCTAGTCCATAAGGATAAAGTAGCGTACTACATCCGGGGAATTAATAATGAGAATCAAGAGGCTGATGAAGAATCAGCGTAAGGAGAAGGGCGGGGGGCGGAAGTGGATCCCCCAAATCAGGTAGGTCTCAGCAAGGGATTGTACTTAGAAGCACAAGGTACTGGAAAACCATTCTATTGTATGGTTATGTACCAAAGATTTCTGTCTGTGATATGGTCCTATACTGCAAATGTACAGGGTATTGTATACCCCCACACAACTGGCATGTTACCGTCAAGGCTAGTACTTGGGGGTAAGTTAACTGGCACAGTACTTCAGTACCGATATGGCTAGCAGGTTTTCGACATATCAGTAACTTGTCGGCTGTCAGCGGGTCACTGACAGAAGTCACACTATCCTAGCCAGTATTCAATGTGACTGGGTAGTGGTTTAAACCAGTGTTTCTCAACGTGGGCCATATGGCCCCCTTGGGGGCCATGAGAATTTTTCAGGGGCCACAAGGCAAAATTGGAAAAATGGGGGGCCATGGGGGGGCCACAGAAAATTTAGGACCCACAAAATATATAAATGTGTAATATTTTGAAATAAATCATTATTATGCTTCGAATATTCTGTTTATCATGCTTGACTTTAGTTTAAACATCATTCGATTCAATATACAGTACCAGGTAATTTTTGCAGACAGTGAAATATGTGCCTGCTATGTATGACCTCACTCTCAAATGAGAGTATGCATCCCAGCAAACTGAAAAAGCATCTGGAGACTGCACATAAAGACAAGAAAGACAAGCAGCTAGATTTCTTCAAGAAATTACTTGATGAGTTCCAAGGAAGGATGACAGTGAATCATATGTTTACCTAAAAAGTGACAAAAGTAGATAGAGGGATGTTGGCTTCTTACAAGATAGAAAATTTGATTGCAAAAGCAGGTAAGCCTCATACTATCGATGAATCTCTGATCATGCCGACTGTGGCTGTAGTGCTTCCAACAGTCATGAATCAGAGTCCACAAGAGGCAACTAGTGTTATTCCTCTGAGCAACTCCTCAGTATCACGCCATATTGATGAGATGGCAGCTGATGTTGGAAGCCAATTAGTTTCAAAACTGCAGGTGAATGAATTCTCTCTTCATCTCGACGAATCAACTTTACCTGATAATTCTGCTCTTCTGGTGGTATTTGTCAGGTTTTTTGATGTTCATGAAATATGTCAAGAAATGCTTTTCGCATTGAAATTAACGAATGACACTAAAGGTGAATCCATCTTCAAAAAACTTGAGGTCTATTTTGAGGGGAACAACATTCCACTCAAGAACATTGTGGCTTGTGCAACAGATGGCGCTGCTGTTATGATTGGAAGGTATCGGGGATTCAGTGCTTACTTAAAAAAAGCTGTTCCTAATGTCGTTTGGGTGCACTGTGTTGTTCACCGGCAGCACCTGGTTGCCAAAAACCTAGCAGGACATCTGCATGAAGCACTTGGGCATGTTATCAAGGCTGTCAACTTGATAAAAAATAGTGCACAGAAAGATCGCCTCTTTCAGCAATTATGTGAAAAGAACAATGAAGAATTTGAAAATGCGTTGCACACTAAAGTCAGGTGGCTTTCTAAAGGTAATTGCCTGAACCGTTTTATTGCACTTTGGGAGTGTTATCTCATTCTTTAGTGGGACAGAACTTGGACAGAAACTTGTTGATGCAAAGAGTAACATCTTATACCTGTCAGACATATTTGAAAAGCTAAATGTTCTGAACAAAGAGATTCAAGGAAATAACTCCACCCTGTTTTCCTGCTAGGAGGCAATTACTGCATTTAAAGGGAAACTCAAGCTGTTCTGATTGAACCTTGGAAGACGAGAGTTTGCACAGTTTCTTTCCTTAGCAGTTTATCCACCAAACTGCTTGATGATGACCTAGCAGTATATGTTAGCCATCTGAAGCAGTTGCATAATGATATGGAAACTCACTTCTCTGACCTACTGCAAATGACTGTGCCACACTGGTTTGTGGATCCCTTCATTGTTGATGCATCTGAAGTTGATGTCACCCTACAAGAATGTCTCATTGAACTTCAGAATAACACAACAGCTCAAGCAAGGTTCAAGCATGGAGGACACCAGAAGCTGTGGATGAATCAAGATATGTATAAGAAGTAACCCAATACTCTGGAAAGATGTGAAGTTGCTCTTACTTGCCTTTCCCACATCTTACTTGGTTGAGACTGGTTTCAATCGGGTGATGTGCCTGCTGTCAAAGACACGAATTCACCTTGACATAGAAAAAGAGAGGCAATTTACGTCTCGCTCTAACAGCTTTCAAGCCAAACACTGACAAGTTGGCAGCCTTGCATCAGTCACAGGGATCCCACTGAAACCTTTCAAGATAAAGCCAATTGTACCTACATGTATTCCTTGTTTTGTATTCCTTTTGTAAATAAATAAGTATTCAAATTAAATATTTTTCTAATTAATATTGTTATTTGATTTATATCTGAAATTGGTGTTTTGAGTACATGGTACTATTTAACCTAGAACCATTAATATACCTACTTCCCTAGGCCTATTAAGGTGATGGACAGATGGCGGGTGCTGGGGGGGTGCATTAGAACTCAAAGTTGGCATGGAGGGGCCACAAGAACTTGCACTGGATTGAAGGGGGCCACCACCAGAAAAAGGTTGAGAAACACTGGTTTAAACTATACGCATAGTCAGCGGATCTCTGAAAGAGAGGCGACTCCTCGGGTTGTCGGCAGATCGCCTGTAATCGGCGGGCTGTCGATTGAAGGCATATCAACTCAGCTATTGACTGGGTGGTGACCAAGGGCACACACACTGCCGGCTCTTGGTGGCGGAGTCAGATGTGACAGTGAAACAATGACTACTGTCGTTGATTTCACTACAAGGTGTGGCTTTGATTGTGGAGTCTCTGCCCGGTGTTTGTCAGTTGGGGATCCGAGTCCCACTCAGACTCACCAGTGCCGTTAGTGTCTGTAACCTCATCTTGAGAGGCAGGGTGGGGGCGGGGTGTTAGACCTTAAAAACTTTAAAAGGAACACTAAATTAGCAGTTTTCGTAATGAGTAGTGAAAATTTCAGCCAAATTCCCGTAGAGTTTTTGAATTTTTGCGAGTTCGTAACTGAACCGCATTTATGAGATAACTTCTAAAACCAAACCAACCACAGTTCGACAGCTCTAGACTGCCGTCTTGTAGGTTGTGGATTTGGAAATATTATTGCTGGGGGGGGGGTGAACCTGCATATATTATGTCCGTGAAAATACTCACCTTTATAACTGCAGAAGACTGCAATGCATCATCTGGTGTCCCTCCTGTAAGGAAGGGAGAACGGAAATGAGTATTCAATTGATTATCGCACCGATAAACAATTTGCAAAATCGTCTTTTGACAAAAATAGCTTAGGAAAGAAAGCTAAGAGAGATAGTGGGAGACACATACCCGTGTATCCCTTGTGAGCCAATGCTGTTACTTCTCCTCAGCATTAAGATAAGGAAATTCCTCCAACCGGGGAATTCCCTGAAGAAAAAGGGGTTCGAACACCTAGGTGTAAGGAAGTGTACAAGCACTGTCCTCCTCTATACTTAACGCTGTGAAGTAAGGAGGATTGATTCACAATCAGAGTATCGACGGAATGTCATTCTTTCGAAATAGGAGCGGTAACAGCAGAAGTTTGCATCCAAAATATGTTGATTAGAAATTAAAAGAAATATATTTATGTATCTCAACCCATCTATTTGCTGTAACCTCCCTTACAATATTAAATCAGGGAGTTTCCTGAACAGGCAAACTCAGGGATAAGGGGTCTCCCTTTTAGGGGTTAGAGGCATGACACCACCGGCCCTTTACGAAATTTAATATTGCAGGGTAAATGGAAACTGATTTCAAATCAGAATATTGATGAAATATTATTCTATCAATATAGAATTGGGTTCAGCAAATATCTGGACAGGGATACCCAAGATATATTGGAAATAACTACTAGTATAATATATACGTTAGTTATCCATCTGCCGAATTTTATACTGCAAATATACTGACTACCTGTATAGGCCTATACCGTAGTTCAGCCAGCAGAAAATAAAAGACATATACTTATGCATCCCAGCCAATCAACTTGCTGTGACCTCCCTTACAATATTAAATCAGGGAGTTTCCTGAACAGGCAAACTCAGGGATAAGGGCTCTCCCCTATAGGGGTTAGAGGTGTCACACCACCAGCCCTTTACGAAATTCAATATTGCAGGGTAAATGGTAACTGATTTCCAATCAGAATATTGATGAAATATTATTCTATCAATATAGAATTGGGTTCAGCAAATATCCGGACAGGGATACCCAAGATATATTGGAAATAACTACTAGTATAATATATACGTTAGTTATCCATCTGCTATATTTACTATACTGCAAATATACTGACTACCTGTATAGGCCTATACTATAGTTCAGCCGGCAGAAAATAAACGGATTTTGAGCGAAGCGAAAAATCTATTTTTGGGTGAGATAGCCATGGCGTCCTGATGGAAGGTTCCTTTTTGGTAGCTTCCTTGGGTATATAACTACTAAATATTCCCAGAGAATTTAACCACAGGTTATCACAGAATTTTAACTTCTGGAGCGAGTATCCTAAAGGTTTCCCTTTAAGACATCATATATCAACAGGGGACGCATGTATTAACGTGCCACATAGCTATCTGCACCCCACATAGAGTTAACACTTCGATGTGTAGGGGCGGAGAATAGCTGGGGAGCCGTTCCACAGCTAATCTCGTTCGGGGCTACTTTTGGTACTCGAGACGTAAACAAACGGGCGCCATTGCTAAATGACGTCACGTCCGTCCTCATCCTGAAGCCAGTTGCTTGCCGATCACCATTATACAGCAGGACAGGGTGGGACCTGAAAAAAACTGGACGAAGTAGCAGGGAGGGTCCATCAGGACGCCATGGCTATCTCACCCAAAAATAGATTTTTCGCTTCGCTCAAAATCCGTTTTTTGGGCTCAAGCCATGGCGTCCTGATGGAAGAATACCAGAGAATCAATGTATCGTGGTAGATTTTCCCCTTGTAGTGTAAGTGCCGAGGGCTTTGAACAGGTTAGCATAGTAATCTTAATAGAAGAACCGTAGGGAAGAGAACTTCCTGCCCCCCTGGCAGTGAAGTCCCCACGGGCCATGC
This sequence comes from Palaemon carinicauda, assembly GCF_036898095.1. Classification (NCBI taxonomy): domain Eukaryota; kingdom Metazoa; phylum Arthropoda; class Malacostraca; order Decapoda; family Palaemonidae; genus Palaemon; species Palaemon carinicauda. The sequence goes on along the minus strand of NC_090743.1, from coordinate 83,051,281 downwards.
TGAAGATCAAAGTGGTCATCGAAGGGCTACCCACCTTGCTGGGAGAACATGAAGAACTTGGAGACAAGACTGAATGGTTGGCATTCATATAGGAACATTCTTAAGGGCAGACAAGTGGTGGTTAGGCACTGTATGTGAATAGAGAATCGTCTGGTCTCTAAGGTATGATGTAAGTAAGTATTCGTGTAGGAATATTACATTGCAGAGGTGAGTATATAATAAGGGTTGAATCCTTAGTAATCTTCATCGAATATAAGAGGAAGGGGATAATAAAACTATGACAGTCATGTATTTCATAGTATAAGTAGGAGCGGATTGAGACGCACAAGTAATAAAATAGAAATTTTATTTCACAATTGCAGAATATGTTAATTAAATGCAATAAATATGTAAAAGTAATTTACAACAAATTATAATGTACATAGTAATGAAAGACTTGCTCTTGAATCTGAAAGAGAATTTCAAATTATTAGTAGGCACTCGTTCCAGAGGAACGTCAGTCTTTAAAATTAAAACACATCATGCTCTAGGCATGCGGCACTTGTGTGACGACTATGACATTTCACCTGGGAGAAGAACAGTATATGAAAAGCACTAAATGTCTTTGAAATCACTACATATCACGCGAGGGTCAACATAGGCACCCGAGGAGTTAGAGTCCCAAGTAACTCACTGTTCTATGCAGAGTTAGGTGCAGGTTTCATAACACTACCTGCGGCTACCACAAAATGTTTGACTTCATGCACTTGTTTCGCATAATGTTTGAAGAAAACACGCGAGGATTTCCAGCCTGTGAAACTCTTAAGGCTTTCGAAATCCATACTCTGAAAGAAATTCAGAGACGATGCAACTTTTCTAGGATCGTGACCGGCGGGTGTACTGTCAGGATCCGCTCTGCGAATGAAGTAGGTGATTTTCGCTCTTAGTTGTTTCAGTGACAGGTCGCTGCCCGATGTTTCTCCTTTGAAGAGTTGGCCTCCACCAAAGTCCGAAGTTCTACGAAGATAGACCTTGAGGCTCTTTACTGGACATAGAGAGGCATCTTCTTTCAGGGGGCATATTCTCCAAGGGCCCCATCTTTTGGTGGGTAATTCGTTTTTGGCGAGAAACGTCGGATCCGGGAAGAGGGTAAGGTCTCCTGAATCTGTAAACAGAATGTGGCCCTCGTCCCTTGATAATGCCACTATTTCGCTGACTCGGGCTCCTGAGGCTAGAGCAAAAAGAAAAATAACTTTTTGAGTCAGATCCTTGAGAGGGCACGAATCATTGTCCAAGTTGGAGGCAAAATGGAGCACCTTGTCCAGGGACCAGGAGATCGGTTTTGGTGGGGGTGCTAGGCGTAGACGAGCGCATACCTTCGGCAGTTTATTGAAGATGTCGTTGGACAGATCAATCTGGAAGGCATACATCAGTGGTCTAGTCAAGGCCGATTTGCAAGTAGAAATCGTGTTGGCTGCCAAGCCTTGTCCATGAAGGTGAATGAAGAAGGACATGCAAAAATCGATGGTGATTTCCGTAGGATTTTTTGCCTTGACGAATGAGACCCATTTTCTCCAGGATGATTCGTATTGCCGTCGTGTGGATTCGGTCTTGTATTCCTCGAGGAAGTCGAGACTCTTCTTCGATATCCCGAACCTTTTCTTCACGGCTAGGGAGAGAAAATCATGAGATGAAGGTCCCTGACTTTCAATGATGAAGCGAAGACAATCGACTTCTGTACTTGCTGGGAGGGAGAGAACTGGGCCCGGGAGAGGGATCAGCGTAGGTTGTAGCTCCAGGACTAGGGGGGTACCAGTTGCTCCGAGGCCACTTGGGAGCCACTAGGGCTGCTGTTCCTTTGAAGGTTCTCAGTTTGGAGAGGACTTTCAGCAGAAGGTTGGTGGGAGGGAACAGGTAGATCTTGGACCATCTGTTCCAGTCCAGTGACATGGCGTCCACTGCTTCTGCCTTGGGGTCCTCGTACGGGGTCACATATCGAGGAAGTTGATTGTTGTCGCTCGTTGCGAAGAGATCGATCTGAAGTTCTGGGACTTGGTGAGAGATGAAGGAGAATGATCTTGCGTCTAGAGACCATTCCGACTCTATCGGGCTTATCTGAGATAGAGCGTCCGCCGTCAAATTGCGGAATCCTTGTAGGTGAACTGCAGACAGGTGCCATTTCTTCTTCTCTGCCAGACGGAAGATTGTCAGAAGCACCTGATTTATCTGGGGCGATCTTGAGCCTTGGCGATTGAGACATCGAACTACCACCGAGTTGTCTAGGGTTAGACGAATATGGATCGAGGGAGGCGGGGAGAGTTTCTTCAGAGTTAGAAGGACCGCCATGGCCTCCAAGAAGTTGATGTGAAACGTCTTGAATAGGGGAGACCATGTGCCTTGAGCCTGTTTTTGGTGGGAGTGACCTCCCCAACCCTCCAGCGAGGCGTCCGTGTGGATGTTGAGTGATGGAGGTGGGTGTTGAAGAGGGATGGACCTTTTCAGGGCCTTTGCTTCCGACCACGGCTTGAGGAGCAGCCGAAGTCTGTTTGGGAGCCGTCTCTTGAGGTCTCTTCGAGCGATGGATGCGGAACGTCTCCAGACTCCCGCGGCATCCTTTAGCTGTGCACGTAGCACTGGGTTTGTCACTGAGGCGAACTGTAGAGAGCCTAGAACTCGTTCCTGCTGACGTCTTTAGATCCGTGTGGATTTCAGCAGTCGCTTGACAGACCCTGCTATTTCCTTCCTTTTCTTCTGGGGAATGGAAAGGCGGTGTGACTGAAGGTTCCACTGGATTCCTAACCATTGGAACTTCTGAGCTGGAGAGAGGCGAGATTTCTTCGCGTTTATCTTGAATCCCAGGTGTTCTAGGAACTGGGTGACTTTGTTGCAGGATTTTAAACAATCCCCGGGCGATGGAGCCCAGACTAGCCAGTCGTCGAGGTAGGCCATCACCTGGACGTCTCGGAGGCGAAGCTGTTGAACGATGGCATCCGCCAGCTTTGTGAAGATCCGAGGGGCCACGCTGAGGCCGAAGGGCATGGCCCTGAAGGCGTAGCTTTTCCTTTGGAGTCGAAATCCTAGGTAGGAGGAAGCGTGGTGGTTCATTGGAACGTGCCAATAGGCATCCGCCAGGTCTATTGAGACCGTGTAGGAACCTTGAGGCAGAAGGGTCCTTATCTGTTGAAGAGTCAGCATCTTGAACTTGTTGTTCGCTATGAACTTGTTGAGGGGGGATAAGTCTAGAATGACTCTGAGCTTGTCGGAGTCCTTCTTGGGGACGCAAAACAGTCTCCCTTGGAACCTGGTTGACTTTACCCTCCTTATCACCTTCTTGTTCAAGAGATCTAGGACATATTCTTCCAGAAGGGGGGTTGATTGTTGGAAGAATTGCTGGAAGGTTGGGGGTGGTTGAGTCCAACTCCAGCCTAGACCCTTCTTGACGATGCTGTGTGCCCAGGGATCGAAGGTCCAACGATCCTGGAATTGGCGGAGTCTTCCTCCCACCGGAAGCACTTCATTGCTTCTGGTGTCCCGAGGGTTTACTGCCTCGGCCGCTAGCTCCCCTTCCTCCTCTGCCTCTGGAGGGACGGCGAGATGCGTCTCTGCCTGCACCTCTGTTTGAGCCTCTACCTTTGGGATGAAAGGTAGTCGTCTGTTGCTCGAAAGCAGGGGTGAAAACCGGCGACTGTGACAAGACCGGTTGGGTGACCAGCTGAAAGGTCTGCTGTGGCTGAGCTGCCACTTGGGGAGTAGCGGGTCCCGGAAACTGCCGTCTCTGTTGACGTTGCTGGGGTTTCTGCTTGGAGGATTTCCTCTTAGGTTGAGGGCCGTTGTCCTGAGAGGATTTCCTCTTCTTCGTCATGCCCCACTTGTGGAGAAGGTTCCTGTTCTCCGTGGCGGCCTTGTCGGTGATCTCTTTCACAAGGTCAGAGGGAAAGAGGTGCTTACCCCAGATGTTGGAGGAAATCAGCCTCCGGGGTTCGTGTCTCACTGTGGCACTTGAGAACACGAATTCACGACAGGCTCTCCGAGCCTTCATGAAGCTGTACAAGTCCTTAACTACAGTCTCCAAATGCGTTTTGGCGAGCACCATGTAGTGGTCGGGGACTCTAGTGTCACCGGCCATGACGTCAAGCTGTACCTGGAGGGACATGGATGCGGCGAGCCTTTCCTTCGTGTCTTGTTCCCGACGAAGGAGATGGTCATTAAGTTTCGGGAGGTCTTCGTTAAACTGACGTCCAGCAACGTCAGGATCTAGTTTCCCCACCACGAAAGTATGCTGGACATCTTTCCAGTGTCGAACATTGGGGGGAGTAATCAGGGAGAAGGGTCTGCACTCCTCCAGTGCAGGGCAAGGTTTCCCTTCTTCCACTGCTTTGTGTACCGCAGCGAAGGCCTTTTCCATGAAGGGGAGGATCGCATCATCTGGTGCGACGTAGGTAGGGTGCTTCTTGCTCAGCGCCGGAAGCTTTGAGCAGGTAAAACCCCTACTTTTAAAAGCGTTGGCCAGCATAGCCTGGGCCTTCGGGAGATCGAACACTATCACCTCCTTAGGTTGGGTCTCTTCTTTAGAGGCAGGTTCGGAACGAAGTCGGACGTAACAGTCCGGATAAGCCTCAAAACTCGGGAAGAACTCCACTTCTTCTAGGGCAACCGAGCCGACCTTCTCACTGACGAAGATCCTGCCCGTTGCGATAGGCATGTGCTCAGCATACCTCCAGGGGTTGGCGTGCGAGGATGCCGGGAGGTCCTTAACCGAAATCCTTTTCGGCTCCTTTGAACTTCCCATGGTCCTGATGTATTCGTGTGTTTCACGGAGTTTCTTGTCCATAAGAGCTTCGAGCATACGGAACATCTCCTGGGCGCTGGATGGGATGGGGTCCGGGGTGGCGGAGGTAGACGGGAGTGATACTTCCGTCGGTGTAGGAGTTGGGGCGGTGGTGGAAGGCGGAGCGACCTCTTGCTCCGACTCGGCGTATTCCACTCGGTCTTCCTCATAGTCCAATTCTTCGGCCATGAGGTTCCTCTCCGTGGTCTCTGATACCTCCGACATACGATCCGCGTTGTCGGTATCCAGGCGACACTCGTGCATGGACTGGGCCATGACTACATCGGGTTCCATCATGATCTGGACGGTGGGGATCTGATCCTTGGGGACCACAGAGTCTGGGGATGCCTTCGGGAAAAGTAAGGCCCTCAAGTCTTCAGTGGCAAGATATGGTCCAGTGGCGTTCTTCTAGAAGCCACGCACCCATTTGCGTAGCTTCTCTCGAGAAGCGTCCCTAACCTCCGCTGAGGGAGGGTTATTGAACGCCTCGACCAGGCGGTCCTGGCAGACCGTACAGTTCTGCGGGTCCCAAAACTTCAGATCACCTCTCTTGTTGGCACAAGGGGCGTGAGTCCTACACGCCGTGTGCCCATAGAAGTGCGGGCGCTTCACTCCACAGAAGCCGTGGTCGCACTTCACGTACTCTTCCTGTAAGAGAAAGAGAACATGAGTATGGGGGAGTCATAAGAATGACTTCTATTCTAAAGTTAAATATTAAAGGATTAATCTTTAACTTAATATTAAGTGGTATAAACAATGTGATGTTCAGAGAGTGGGCGGAAATGAAGGAGATAGACACATACTCCGTGTAACCCGCCCGGCTGGTTACCGTAACCTTATCCATAGGGAATTTGTTTGTGACCGAGGGCACAGGGCAGAATTCTTCATAGATTGCCAGGAAGGCAGGGGGAATTCTAGCGGGAATTGCCAAGGATATAAAACTGGGACTGAGGCCACTCAGACCATAGAATTGGGAACATAGCCGTGCTAAGATACACACAGCATGCTGAAAATTTGTGATATGCAAGAAGACAGCATGGTTATTAATAGAACGGTAAGATAATACCTATCTATTTATGTAGTCAAACCATCTGGTTGCAATGTAGGGCTATCAACATGAGATGATAGCTAGTAGAAGGGGTGCAAGTCGCTTGACGCCTCCGGAAGGCTCCGGCAGACCGACGGCACGCCGGAGGCCGCTCCAGCAGAGTTTCTGGCATTAGGGAAGACAAATATATAAGTCAGGAGTAATGCCAGGATGGCGGCCGCCGGCACAACGGCGGCACGCCGGCACAACTGCGGCACGCCGGCGGGGAGCGGCGGCTCCGGCAGCCGAAGGTTGCCGGCTTGGTGACAGGGACAAGGAAAGAGCTATAGCAGAACTGGACTGCCGGCAGTGGATGCCGGCACTCCGGGGGCCGGACCGATGGACGGACGGCCGAAGCTATGAGGTATGAAGGAAGGCCATCGGCTGGACGCCGACAGGAGGCGGCAGTCCCCGGCACACGGAGGACTGACGGCCCAGGGGGCAAGGAATGTGTCACCAAGGGCGGGAGGTGGGTATCACCAACAGGGGAGGCGGCAAGGGACCGGCACCAGGATAGTGAAAGAGACAGAAGGAGGGATGTAGGGGTACGGACACGGACCCCAAGACATCCCACCTGAGTGGGTGTACCCATGATAGAGGCTAGCCCTATCACCCAGAGGCAGGGGCCGCAGGCGGCCGGGAGCCAGGGTAGCCCAAGGGAGGGCTAGGGAACACCCAAGAGGGGGGAGAACCCCTGCGGACAAAACGCATCCAGTGGCTAACCCCATAGGACACTATGAAGGGTATATGTACCAGAGCGGACTGCACACAGGGGCTCAAGGTAGCACTATCACTCCACCCAAAGGAGGAGTTGTAGGACAGGGGACAGATGGGTATAGACTAACCTAAGTATAGGCTAGGCCATACAAGAGATAGGAGGGGAGGGGAGAAGAAGAAGGGTCTTCCATAGAGGAGGCTCTGTACCAAAGCGGCCACCAAGGAAGGGAGGACGCTCCCTAGCCTAAGGTAAGGCAGCCTGTTTGAGAACGGTGCATGGGTATCGTTTCAGCAAGGCACAGAACTAACTCCCCCCAAGCCTAACCTAGAGCAGGGATGTTACACCCTGAACTAGGAAGGATGGAAGACGTATCGCTATTGCAGGGAAGGTCGGAAACCTAGCCCCAGCAATAGAGGAAGGGCATGCCGTTCCTCATTCTCGGACGCAACCCTAAGGGGGGATCATTCCCTTAGGGAGGACAGAGAAGCGATAGATACTCTGATATGAGCTTGATCCCCTTACGTGGTAGGGGGAGCAAGGCTACACAGAGGGGATGCCCTAAGGCAGGGGGTGAAGGAAGCATATAGGGGTCCTACATGTAGGTTAGGTTAGAAAGGCACACTATCAAACCTATCCCCTATATGATCCCTGAAGGCGAAAACACTTGCATCACAGTCAACAGTATCATAAAATAATGCCACTATCTTCATAACTAAACCTAGGATCACGAAATATATCATGCATGAACACCGATGATAGGCATTCTGGCCTAGGGGCTAGACTAGCGAATTGGTATGGGGTCAGATGATGACCGATAACAAAGCGTCAAAACACGATATATAAAGTTCCTAGCTATGAAGACTAAATAACTAATAGTATCGATTAGTTAATAAGGCCGGAAAACGCTGTTGAGGCTAGCTAAATAAGGCATGCAAAACAACAGCGACGCCATAAAATGGCAGGTCCGGTCGAGGCACAGCTCTGCCACAAAACATAAAATATCTCGAAAAGTAAAAGTTACTTTACGGTCAGAGCTTATTTAAACAATACTGGAACCTTGTACTCAACTTTCCAGAAGAAGGCGAGGCCGAGGGTAGAGACATGGCTAAGATGCAAGTCGATAAGATACGCACAGGGAAAAATCCGTCTAGTAAGGCAAGCTACTAAGCGAAGGATGGGGACGGACGTGACGTCATTTAGCAATGGCGCCCGTTTGTTTACGTCTCGAGTACCAAAAGTAGCCACGAACGAGATTAGCTGTGGAACGGCTCCCCAGCTATTCTCCGCCCCTACACATCGAAGTGTTAACTCTATGTGGGGTGCAGATAGCTATGTGGCGCGTTAATACATGCGTCCCCTGTTGATATACGATGTCTTAAAGGGAAACCTTTAGGATACTCGCTCCAGAAGTTATAATTCTGTGATAACCTGTGGTTAAATTCTCTGGGAATATTTAGTAGTTATATACCCAAGGAAGCTACCAAAAAGGAACCTTCCATCAGGACGCCATGGCTTGAGCCCAAAAAAAGACATATACTTATGCATCCCAACCAATCTATTTGCTGTGACCTCCCTTACAATATTAAATCAGGGAGTTTCCTGATCAGGGAAACTCAGGGATAAGGGGTCTCCCCTATAGGGGTTAGAGGTGTCACACCACCAGCCCTTTACGAAATTCAATATTGCAGGGTAAATGGAAACTGATTTCCAATCAGAATATTGATGAAATATGATTCCATCAATATAGAATGGGGTTCAGCAAATATCTGGGCAGGGATACCCAAGATATATTGGAAATAACTACTAGTATAATATATACGTTAGTTATTCATCTGCCGTATATACTATACTGCAAATATACTGACTACCTGTATAGACATATACTGTAGTTCAGCCGGCATGTTGCCAGAGCATCTAGCAAGCTAGATAAGAGAGAGAGAGAGAGAGAGAGAGAGAGAGAGAGAGAGAGAGAGAGAGAAAGCATGGAGTGAAGACTATTTATTATTGTATATGTATACAGTAATAAAACATGTAAAAGTCTAATTTTACTGCCTTTCTCCGAAAAGAAGGTTCACTTCCATTTAGCTACAGTACTATTGCCGGCTTACTACTGTAGGCCAGCCTCCGGGAGCACGAGTCAGTACCTATCTGTGCCAGTCTACTGCCGGCCAGAACAATACGCCGACAACGGAAACTGTGGCTAGCAGTTCAAGGGAGAACTGGAGAGCCTTGGTGACACAAGGGACCTCCCATCCACGGCTGCCAAGGCCGCTGGAAGCCGGCAGTTGCTGACTGTCGTCATGGCTCCCAGCAGTCGGCAGTTGCCGACAGCTGATGGCTAAGGAGGGGGGTGTCTGGGTGGCTCCGGCAACCCACCGGCAATGGTAAGGTTGCAGGACTCCAGCACAGGAAAGACAATGGCTCGGCCATTGTAAAAGAACAGAGAGAGGGGGGGGGAAGGGTCCTATATGAGGTATAGGAGGGACCGGCAATGTTGCCGGTTCTACACACCTTGAAGAAACTCTGTTTCAGTAGTGGCACGACCACAAGCGGCAGGAGAATCATTATTTTCCAGCTTAGGAGGGGCTAATACAGTTAAGGGGATGGCAGCTCATGCCATTCCTCTCAACAAGGGAGAAACAGAGTTCTAATGCCGGCGCCATCCTAGGTCACAAGAGTATACGACTATAGCCTAGGGCTGGCGAGCATAGGACTAGTCTACTAGACCACAGGGAGTAGGTGGCGGCAACATTCGACCACTTCAGGTGTAATCTAGGGAGGGCTAGCCTCCTATGCCGGCAGTTCTGCCGGCAGGGGAATGCAGTCACCCCGCCGACCGACTGCCGACAAAGACTAATTACTCTCAGGTTCTGATCGAATCCCAAAACTTGCCGTCTGCTGTTAAGGGATGAGACAGAAAACTCTAGGATAGTCATGCCTGAATTCGAAATTCAAGGCTGACGCAGAGAGTTGTAGCCTAAAGCTACTCTCAGAGGGAAGAGAGATTACCCATAAATCTCTAGAGAGATTAGTAAAGGTTAGTATAATTCCAGGAGATATCGATCTCCAGGAATGATAACCGATACACAAGGGTAACCGCGGAAATAACGAAAGTATATGTTGTCTATGTTATGTTACCTAGACAAGACGAGATCTCGGTTACCTAAATCACCAAAACTCTGACATATACGATCGTCACGGAAAAGGGAAAATTATGCTTATAAATATCTTTACAATATATAATGCCTAAATAGCTTTCATAATAACAATTAAGCTATTTAAACCGGAATATCGTTCTGCTAACTAAATAGCATATGTTCAAAGAACAACAGCGCCTATGGCGACACCGGTGATTGGCGAAGATCCACACACAATAAATACACTAAATTCATTGTGAGGCTGGAACTAAATTACATATTGTAAAGAATAAATACTCAACTTTCTGGATGGAGAAAGAAGTCGTAGAAAGCATAAAGATTCCCAGAAATTGATCGAAAATGTCAGATCGACAGGGAACACCACCGTAGCGAGTCGCTACAGATAAAGGAATGGGAGTTGGCGCAGTTATGATACGATTGTAGTAGGGGAATCAGGGTAATCTTTGTTGTGGTTACCCTTCTGTTCTGCCACGTATTCCCCCTCGAGGCGTAAAGGCTATTCGGGGTGCAGATTGACATGTGGCGTGTCAAGAATACGTCCCCTGATGATATACGATACCCTTGAGAGTAATCTTAAAGGTACTCGCACCAGAAGTTAGAATTCTGTAAAACCTTTGGTTTGATTCTCTGGGAATATCACTGTAGTCATATATACCCTTAGGAAGCTACTAAAGGAACCTTCCATTAGGAAGTCATGGCTTGAGCCCAAAAATCCACAATACATTAATTCTCTGGTACACTTCCATCAAGACGACATGGCTTGAGCCCAAAAAACGGATTTTGAGCGAAGCGAAAAATCTATTTTTGGGTGAGATAGCCATGTCGTCCTGATGGACCCGCCCTTGTTCTCTATTCGGCCTTGACAGACCCCTCCCAATCTTATCGTATCATGGAGTCTGGCATAAACGCCGAAAGGAATGACGATGGCGCGCTCCGGCGGCGTCATCCAAGATGGCGGCCAACATGGCGGCTGGATGTTGACGTCGCCGAGTACCAAAACTGTAACAGAGGAGGAGACTTTGTAACGGCTCCTCCCATAACTTGCCACTTATTCCCCCTCGAAGCGTAAACGCTATGTGGGGTGCAGATAGCTATGTGGCGTGTCAAGCATACGTCCCCTGTTGTTATACAATATCCTAAAGGGAAACCTTATGGGTACTCGCGCCAGAAGTTAGAATTATGTGAAACCTTTAGTTTAATTCTCTGGAAATATCTACTGTAGTTATACATACCCTTGGGAAGCTACTGAAGGAACCTTCCATCAGGACGACATAGCTATCTCACCCAAAAATAGATTTTTCGCTTCACTCAAAATCCGTTTTTTGGGCTCAAGCCATGTCGTCCTAATGGAAGGTTCCTTCAGTAGCTTCCTTTGGATATATATGACTACCATAACATTCCTAGAGAAATAAACTAAAGGTTTTCACAGGATTCTAACTTCTGGAGCGAGTACTCTAAAGGTTTTCCCTTTAGAATATCGTATATCAACAGGGGACGCATGCATTAACACGTCACATGGCCATCTGCACTCCACCTAGCGTTTACGCTTCGAGGGGGAAATGTGGCGAGGTAACTGAGGTGCCGTTCCAAAGTTACCCTACCTTCGTCACTGTTACGATCCTCGCAACGTAAACAAACCAGCGCCATACTTGTGTGACGTCACGTCCGCCCTCATTCCATTCGTGGTAGCTCCCTAAGCCGTTCGTTTGTTCCAAGTGATCGGATATTTTCTTGTGCATCCTTCAACCATGCCTCAACCTTCTGCTTCACCTTCTTCTGGAAAGTTGAGTACCAGGTTCTTGTATTGTTTAAATAAGCTTTGGCCGTAGAGTAACGATTTTTTACGCTAAAATCTTGTGTTTTGTGGCCGAGCTGTGCCTTGCCCGGAGGCGCCATTTTACGGTGCTGTTGTTCGCATTGCATGCGTTATTTAGCTAGCCATAACAGCCTTCTCCGGCCTTATAACTAAGTAATAGCTTTAGTTTTTAGTTTTTGGGCTCAGGCCATGTCGTCCTGATGGAAGTTCCTTCAAAGGTAGCTTCCTAGGTATATTTGACTACAGTGATATATCCCAGAGAATTTACCAAAGGTATTCAGAATTCTAACTCCTGGAGTGAATATCCCTTGAAATTTTAAAAGGGATATCGCGTAATATCAGAGGACGTATTCTTGACACGTCTCATGGCTATCTACACCCTCAATAGCGCTTCCACTTCGAGGGGAAAGAGAGGCAAGAATAAGGAGAGTCGTTAAAGAGGCGACACTCCTACTGTACTGTAAATATTGCGCCAAATCGCCACCGCGAGGCGCCACCGAGCCATTCTTTCTCTCGTAGCTTCGTTGACTGGTGTCATCCCGTTATCTCTTGCTATTTTGGAGTTTTTTGGTCGCTATGATGTCTTCACCAGCCTCATCAGCTTCTGGAAAGTAAAGTAATATCCTTTAATTGTGTAAATGTAAGCTCTTGCCAGTTTTGCTTTTCGATTGAGATCGTAATTAACGTAACAAGAGCTGTTGCCAGCCGGATGGTGTCATGGACGTGGTCGTTCTTTCTGTACATTTAGTTAGCCAGAACGACCCTTTCCCGGCATTATTCGCTTTAATAACTTTAGCTATTTAGAATTTTAGCTAGAGATTCATATATTATGTCATTGTAGTCGTGAATTTGGCTAATTATTTCGAGCCTCACGAGTGCTAGGCTTCCTAGCCTAGGCACCTACACACTTCATGCATGATATAACCTTCCTGGTAAAGTTTTATTGAAGCACAGGCAATATTTTACACATTTATGATATTACTGCATTATGCTTTCTTCTTCCAAGATAGTATACAGAGAGTTTCGGTGAACGATTCTCAATGCTCCTAGGCTACTAGCCTAGGGGCTTTAGTATACTTTCATACATGTCCCCGTTGCTCTTGTATTGTCTTTTAAGGGGAGACTGACACCTCCTATACCTTTTAAGTCGATACTATCACCTAGGAGATTTAAGAGCAATTCCCCTTCCCTCTGATTAGCCTAGGCTATTCTCAGTTTTCTTTGCTGTGAACCGAGTTCTAGCAAAGTTTTACTGAGACGTTCTGTTTTTTTTCTCCTAACCACTGAGTCGGTTTTGAGTTTAGAACGGGACATCAGAGTATAAGTCTGTGTTAGGCATCTTCCTGTCTTGGCGAAATGATTTCCCATGTCAGGTTAAGCTGCTCTTACAGGAGGCTAGACCTCCCTAGTCCATACATGGGGGTTTTTGTATGACAATTCCCCCTTCCTTGGCCTAGCAGACTGTCCTGTGCTGGTAGATCTTAGACCGAAGAAATGACTTCTTCACTGCCTAAGGTCTCTAGCACAAGATTCTGTTCTCTTGTGAGATTGTATCCTACGGACGCTCTCTCACTTGACTAACCCAACCTGGGGAAATGATTTCTCCTACCTGAGGTTACTCCTTGAGACCAGAATCCCTTAGGTTAGGTAGTGCCTTCGGGCATTACCTTACCTGTAGGACACTTACCCCCCTCCCCTCTATCTCTTTTGTGTTGAATGAGCCAACACCCTCCTGGCCGTCGTTCTACATTGACCCTAAGGGTTATGGTAGGACTGGCCTGAGGTTCCCTGTCTGCTGCCGGCCGAGCCGGCTGCCGGAAGGTACCCTCATATTCTTTAGAGTGTTCTTCAGTCCTCTCTCGGACTGCCTTCCATAGCCCTTATGACTGGGATATGGTTGGGTGGAAGCCCAAATTTAATTCCCCCTTCCACTTGAACTCTCATTCTGGATGCAGGCTGGCAAGGCTGAGCCCTTGTCTTCCTCTTTCTCTCTTTCTCTCTTTCTTTCGTTACTGGGCCATGTCAGTTGTCTGCCGGCCGGCAGTTGCCCTGCCGCCGCTTACTGTGGGCGTCGTTGATCGACAACCCAAAGACAATAGACATACTGAGACCGGCTGCCGGCTGCTGAGTTGCCGGCCGGCAGCCGGCATACCTGGTCATCTGCCGACGGCTGCCGCCGGGTCCCACTTGATGGAAGGATCCTCGGCTGCCGGCCGGCAGAGCCGTTGCCGGCAGCTTGCCACCTATTATTCTGAAGACAGTAATTGCCTTCAATAGCCCAGAATAGGCCGGCATGTGCCGGCCTGCCCGGCAGACGCCGGCAGGCCCGGTATGTGCCGACAGGCCTGACAGGACTGGTAACTTGTTACGAACAATCAGTGCTGTAGCCCAAAAGTTTTTCCAACCTACAAGGTGCTTCATGGGCAGCCTATTGTGAGACCATCACATATAAGAGAGCGATTCTCTCTTCCAGTAATGGTTGTTATCCATTATTGTCTTTAATCCCCAATATTGAACCTGGAAGATTGTGTCAAGAAGCCACTTTATATCAAAGGATATCATCTTCCCCTAAAATCCCTAAGAATTCTACATTCAATATTGGAGGAGGTCATAGCAATTGGCTGGACAGGAAACACATGTAGGTGTCTTTCCTATCTCTAGCTTACCCTATCCAAGTTAATATTATTAATAATATGTATGCTGAAATCTGAGAATTTCACCGAATACTTATATGCTTTTCTTTCTTTACAGGAGGAGCATCCCGAGTGCGGGAACAACTTTTGCAGGGTCCGTAGTAAGAACTTCTACGGCCATGACATGTGCAGGGCCCATACTCGCTGCTCAGTCACCAAGGGGGCTCTCAAGTACTGGGACCCACAGGTATGTACTGTTTTTATGAAAAACTGGTAATAGAGGCTTTTGACGATCAAAAGTCCACTGAGTCTAGGGACGCAGCAAGGGAGATGCTGCGAAAATGGGTTAGGGGCTTCCAGAAGAACACCTCTGGCCCATACCTTTCTAATGAAAAGATGAGGGCTTGTCTTTTCCCTAGGGTATCTTCGGGTGTGGTTATTCCTCAGGCTCAACCTGAGATTCCCCTGGTTCAGATTCCGGTAGAATCTGAAGTTTCGGATGCCTTGGAGGGCATCCAATTAGAGGACAACATGTCAGTTGTCTCAGAGGAGACTGAGAACAATCTCCTAGCGGAGGAACTGGATCAGGCGGATGACGTTCCACCTGAGACAGAAGTCGAGAAAGCCGAAACGATTTCGGTATCATCAGCCACAGTGACTGAGCCGGTGCCTTCGACCTCTTCCGCTGCACCCCAACTAGATTCCATCACGAGTACGTTGTACTCGTTGTTGTCCATGGTGCAGGACATTCAGAGGAAATCGTCCGAAAAGGAGGCCTCTCTTCGGACGGAAATGCATCAGCTAGTTGCAACACGTTTGGCCCCGAAGAAGCTAAACGTTAAGGATCTCCCCGCCTTCTCTGATGTTAACCCCTGGAGGTACGCAGAGCATATACCTATGTCGGGGGGGGGGGGGGGGGGGGGGGGAAGATCCTCCTCTCAGAAAAACTGGGCATGGTCCCAGTGGAGGAAATTGAGTTCTGGCCCAGCAAAGGGGCCTACCCGGGTTGCTATGTCCGTCTTAAGATGGAACCTGCATCCAAAGAGGAGACAGAGCCGAAGGAAACTATTGTCCTTGAATTCTCTAAGGCTCAGACCTTGAGTACTGTGTTTAGTGATGACACTATAGACTTTTCTACTCACACGGGTGACCTTAAGCATAACAGACTGACACAAGTGCCAGGCATACTTATATTCACAGTGTTCCTAGTAACAACAGAATGCCTAGTGAAATTCTTATATTTCCCTTAGAGTGGATGGTGTTTCTTTTTCAGATGAAACTGATTTTATTTTCTGTTATTACTGATTATGCTTCTATACAGAATTGTTTAGTGTAATATGTAATTGATTACATCTATGATTTCAAAAATTTTATTGTAATAAACAATAAAATGAATCTTTGCGTCTCTTTCGCCCCAAACATTCCAGTGCATGTATAAGTCAGAGCATCCTTGATTCCTTTCATATTTAAGGAAATATCAGAACTAAGATTCCTATTGTTCCAAGCAAACAGGTAAGATCTTATTGTACTAGACTGTTCATTTTACTGTTAAGGTTTCCTACACGTATATAAACCTGTCCGTCTCTTTATCGACAGACCTGGGAGGTACAGTAACCTGCACAGATCAATACCATCCTAATACAGACTACGCTTTACGTATATGATGACACTAATATACAAACTGTTTGCTAGATTGTTTCTTTGAACTCACAATCATTGGGTTTTTTCCTTGAGTCTACCCAGACTGTTCCCTGTAGGGGGCAGGAAGCACTGACATATTTTATGATCAGCTGATTGATGTATAACGGTAACATCAAGTGTCTCTAGGTCTAAAAGAACAAAAGGAAAGATTTATCTCGAGATGAACGGCACTATTAAAATCCACAGATACATTAATGCTCTGGTAAACTTCCATCACGACGACATGGCCTGAGCCCAAAAAACGGTTTCTTAGCGAAGCGAACAATCTATTTTTGGGTGAGGTAGCCATGTCGTCCTGATGGACCCACCCTCTTTTTGACAAAAGGATAATGAATCCCCTCCTATGGTACTGTATCTGCAACACCTACAAAGCTACAAAGAATGACTCGGTGGCGCCTCGCGGTGGCGATTTGGCACACTATTTACAGTACAGTAGGAGTGTCCCCTCTTTAACGACTCTCCTTATTCTTGCCTCTCTTTCCCCTCGAAGTGAAAGCGCTATTGGGGGTGTAGATAGCCATGAGACGTGTCAAGAATATGTCCTCTGATATTACGCGATATTGCTTTTAAAATTTTAAGGGATATTCGCTCCAGGAGTTAGAATTCTGAATACCTTTGGTAAATTCTCTGGGATATATCACTGTAGTCAAATATACCTAGGAAGCTACCTTTGAAGGAACTTCCATCACGACGACATGGCTACCTCACCCAAAAATAGATTTTTCGCTTCGCTCAAAATTTGTTTATTTAGTCTTCATTATTAGGAATAAGTTATATTATGCCGATGGTAGTCTTCGGCGCTCTTAGTTAGCCGACCCTATTCTAGCCTTTCAGCCTAGCATCGGTTGCAGCCTAGTGTTCATGTTTACTTCTTTACGATATAATAGTGTTCCTAGTGTTATTTTAATGAGGATATAGGCAATTTTTAAACTTATAAGACTCAGTGTTACACATATTTTTGCCTTCGAGGGACCATACAAGGGACTGTGCCTGGTCCATCCAGGTCACACCTAACCCAACGTTGGGACTCTTATATGCTTCCTTATCTCCCCTATTACCTTAGGTTAACCTCCCTCTGGGTAGCCTTGCTATTCCTAGCCCCTTACCTGAAAAATTTCGGGTAGGTTAGGCTAGGTAGTTCTTCCCTCTTCCATTCCATAGTGTATGGGGGGATTTCGGACAGAACCCCAGAATACCTATCGTTCATCCCAGTCCATCCCTAGGGAATGCCTTTCCCTTGGGGTATCGACTGAGACTGAAGGTGGAGGGGCCTAGCCCTTCGCCCTAGACTGCTCTTGGTTGGGACATGTCCCTTCCTCCTGTGGCCTAGCGATACGCATCCCCAGCCTTACCTAATCTAGGAGGAGATCTCCTGGTTTAGGTTAGGCCTTAGGGGTTTCTGTTTTATTATAGTTTAGGACAGTACACCAGTTCTGTTTTTACTCTGAGCTAACCTACCCTAGGGTTGGAGAGCGCTTCTCTCCTGCCTGGGTAGTATAGAAAACAGATTCCCCCACCCTTTGGGAGCTTTAGGGTCACGATCCCTTCTGCCCCCTCACCCACCCTAGCCCCACTCTATCCCTTTGTGTCGGCTTGCCTTCACACCCCTGTCCGCTTTCCTACAATTCCCCCTCAGGGAGAATTGTAGGCTAAGCTGTGCAATCCTGCCTGGAAGGCCACTCTGCAACAGTTCCCCCTCATAGTTGAACTATGGGGTAGTGTTAGCGGCCGCCCTACCGGCAGAAGATCACCCTCCCCCCCCTGTTTAGAGTGTTCTCTGATCCTCCCTTGGATTACCATAGGCACCTGGCCGTCTGCCGGCTCCCTGCCGTTGGTTGATAGGTTGTCCCCCCTCCCTATCATGAGTACACTCCTTCCTGAGGGAAGCCGGTTGGGTATCGGACATTACCCTTTCTCCTTCCCTCCTTATCTTTCTCTCTTCTATCATGGTGCCGGTCCACTGCCGTCTCCGCCTGCGGCGACCGCCGCCGGCACGCCAGGTGATTCCCTACTTCATAGGACGTTCCTATCTGAGGATTACATTAGGCAACAACCTGCCGGCTGCCGTGGGCCGCCGCCCCTTGCCGCCGCTAGCCGCCAGCACCCCAGGTGACCTTCCTACTTCATAGGATTTCCTGTCTAAGGACCAACTATGGCGTCAGCCTGCCAGCTGCCGGGGGCCGCCGCCCCTTGCCGCCGCCCCTTGCCGCTGCTGCCGTAAGCTTCTCAGACACCTTCCATCTTATGTACACAGCTAGGTTCACCAACGCCGACAGCCTGCCGGCTGCCGGAGGCCACCACCCTGCTGGCGACCTGCCGCCGTGCCGGCGGTCGCCCCTATAAGTGTTTCCTACCTCTCTGCTGCTCAGTGTGTAGCCTTGATGGATTCACCCCACCGGACCAGGCCTCCGGCTTGCCGCCGGCGACGCTCTGCGGCTTCCAGGGACAAGCACCCCTTCCCCCCGCCTGCCGGCCCCGTGCCGGCAGTCGACCTATACATCCATATAGCCAGACTGTTCTTCTTTGCTGTTTCATACCCTGAAGACAGTGTCTGAGCTGTATGACTGTACAATACAAAGTTTTCAGCATACTCTGTGCGTCTCAGTGCAGTCTTTTACCGGGACCTTCCCAAATATTGAGGGGTTTATCCTATTTTCCCCTCTTTTATCTAGGTTCTGAAGGATTTCAGACCTTCTCTACTCTGTAGACAATTCCTTTATAAGGAAGCCTAGTCTGGCTCTCCCATAGGGATACCATTCCCTCTCCTAGAACCTCTGGTCGCGGTACCTGGCTGGACGGGATTCACAAGTATGTGTCTTCCTACTTCTTTTCTAGCTCACCTATCCGGAGCTCACATAACACAAATTCTAAGTTTAAGAATTAGATTAAGGAATCTTAAGTTAAGAGTAATGTAAGACATGACTCTGTTTTCCATGTACACATGTTCTCTTTCTTTTACAGGAGGAGTACCTGAAGTGTGAGAGCCCCTTCTGCTCGGTTCGCCGCCTGGACTTTTACGGGCATGGAGCGTGTCGGACCCACGCCCCCTGTACTGCAAAGAAGGGCAACCTAAAGTATTGGGATCCAGTGTCCTGCCCAATCTGCAAAGGCCTCCTCGATAAGTGTTTCGACAACCCCCCATCCTTAGAGGCCAGGGACAATGCTCGAGAGAAACTGCGCAAGTGGGTGCGCGGTTTCCAGAAAAACGCTGCCGGGCCGTATCTCCCCAGCGAGAAGATGAGGGCCATGCTCTTCCCGAAAGCGTTGGCAGATTCTGTGATCCCCCAGGATCAGATCCCCTTAGTTCAACTGACCGTCGAATCAGACATCGAGACTACGCTTAGCAAGTGTCGTCTAGACGAGGTGGAGAAGATGTCAGATGTGTCTGACAACACCGTGAGGACCCTCAAGGGCGAGGATCCGGAGGAAGAAGAGGATCAGGTGGAATACCCTGATTCGGAGGGCAAGGTCACCCCTCCAACTCCGGCAGCTCCCGTAGTGGTCGAGGAGCCAGTCCCCTCTACCTCCGCCGCATCGCAGCCCCTGCTGCCCTCCACCGAAGATGCCATCCGGGTATTGGTGGCTTTGATGGACGAGAAGCTTAAAAAGCATTCTGTGGAGATTACAAGTCGTCCTTCCTGCTCGGAGTCTAACCCCTGGAGGTACGCCGAGCATATGCCAATTACGACTGGCAAAATATTTATCAGCGACAAGTTAGGGTATATCCTTTTGGAAGAAGTGGAATTCTTCCCTAACTTCGAGGCTTACCCGGACTGTTACGTCCGACTTAGGTCCGAACCGTCCTCCAAGGAGGAGACTGAGCCCAAAGAGGTGATCGTTTTCGATCACTCAAAAGCCCAAGCCTTACTGGCAGAATGCCTGAAGAGCCGTGGTTTTACTAACTCAAAAATGCCGGCTCTGAGCAAGAAGCACCCGTCCTTTCTTGCTCCCCCTTCCGCATCCTTCCCCTTCGTGGAAAAGGCCTTCCATGCGGTCATGAAGGCGGTGGAGGAAGGAAAACCCTGTCCTACTCTGGAGGAGTGTAGGCCTCTCTCCCTAGCCCTTCCTCCTGACGACAAGTTCTGGAAAGCAGTTTACCTTCACGGTTGGGAAGCTGGAACCTGACGTGGCTGGACGTCAGTTCAACGAGGACCTCCCGAAGCTGAATGACCACCTTCTTCGTCGGGAGCAAAAGACCAAGGAGAGACTAGCTGCCTCCCTGTCTCAGCAGATTCAGCTCGAGGTCATGGCCAGGGATGTTAGAGTCCCAGACCTCTATATGGTTCTTGCCAAAACCCACCTAGTGACTGTGATGAAGGACCTGTACAGCTTCATCAGGGCCAGAAGAACCTGCAGAGAGTTCGTGTTTGCCAACGCGGCAGTAAACCATGAACCCCGGAAACTAATCTCCTCCAACATCTGGGGTAACCATCTCTTTCCCTCTGCTCTGGTGAAAGAGATCGTCGACAAAGCCGCCTCTGAGAATCGGAACCTTCTCAACAAGTGGGGCATGTCACGCAAGAGGAAATCCTCTCAGGAAGAAGGCCCTCAGCCTAAGAGGAAATCTTGCAAACCAAGACCCCAGCAGCGTCAACAAAAACGCCAGTTTCCGGCTCCCACTACTCCCCAAGTGGTCGCTCAGCTGCAACAGACCTTTCAGTTGGTCCCCCAGCCGGTGGTGTCACAATCACCGGTCTTTACCCCTGCCTATAAACGTCAGTCAACTACCTTTCGTCCCAGAGGTAGAGGCTCAGGCAGACTCCTCGCGCCGCCCCTCCAGGGGCAGAGGAGGAAGGGGAGCTAGCGGCCGAGGTGGCAAGCCCTCGGGAAACCAGAAGCAATGAAGTGCTTCTGGTGGGAGGAAGACTCCGCCACTTTCAGGATCGCTAGACCTTCGATCCTTGGGCACACAGCATCATCAAGAAGGGACTGGGTTGGAGCTGGACACAACCACTCCCAACCTTCCGCCAATTCTTCCAGCCATCAACCCCCCTCTTGGAAGAATATGTTCTAGAACTCTTGAACAAGAAGGTGATCAAGAGGGTAAAGTCCACCAGGTTCCAGGGAAGACTGTTTTGTGTTCCCAAGAAGGACTCAGACAAACTCAGAGTCATTCTCGACTTGTCACCCCTGAACAAGTTCATTGCGAACAACAAATTCAAGATGCTGACTCTTCAACAAATAAGAGCCCTACTGCCTCACAAGGCCTACACGGTCTCAATAGACCTGGCGGATGCCTACTGTCCCATTCCAATGAACCACCACGCTTCCTCCTACCTAGGATTACGGCTCCATCGAAGAAGCTATGCCTTCAGAGCCATGCCCTTCGGGTTCAACGTGGCTCCGGGAATCTTCACCAAGCTAGCAGACACGATCGTCCAGCAGCTACGCCTTCAGGGCGTCCAAGTGATGGCCTACCTTGACGACTGGCTGGTCTGGTCGACTTCGCCAGAAAAGTGTTTGAAAGCTTGCAGCAAAGTAACCCAGTTCCTGGAACATCTGGGTTTTAAAATAAACACCAAGAAGTCTCGCCTCGCTCCAGCTCAGAAGTTCCAATGGTTAGGAATCCATTGGGATCTTCAGTCACACCGCCTTTCCATTCCACTAAAGAAAAGGAAAGAAATAGCAGGGTCTGTCAGAAGACTTCTCAAATCCAAACGGATCTCAAGACGACAGCAAGAGCAAGTTCTCGGCTCACTACAGTTCGCCTCAGTGACAAACCCAGTGCTACGAGCACAGCTAAAGGATGCATCAGGAGTCTGGACACGAAACGCATCTGTCGCTCGAAGAGACCTCAAGAGACCCCTACCAAACAGGCTTCGGTCCCTGCTAAGCCCGTGGTCAGAAGCAAGGACCTTGAAAAGATCCATGCTCCATCGCTCAACATCCACACGGACGCTTCTCTGGAGGGTTGGGGGGGGGGGGGGGCCACTCCCATCAATGACAAGTTCAAGGAACATGGTCTCCCCTATTCAAGACGTTTCACATCAACATCTTGGAGGCCATGGCGGTTCTTCTCACCCTGAAGAAATTATCCCGTGTCCTTCGATACACATCCATCTAACTCTGGACAGCTCGGTAGTAGTCAGATGTCTCAATCGTCAGGGCTCGAGATCGCCCCACCTAAATCAGGTGCTATTACCCATCTTTCACCTAGTGGACAGGAAGAAGTGGCACCTGTCTGCAGTTCACCTACAAGGATTCCGCAACGTGACGGCGGACGCTCTATCGAGGACAAACCCCATAGAGTCGGAATGGTCCCTAGACGCAAGATCATTCTCCTTCATCTCTCGTCAAGTCCTGGAACTACAGATCGACCTCTTCGTGACGAGCGACAACAAGCAACTTCCTCAATATGTGGCCCCTTACGAGGACCCCAAAGCGGAAGCAGTGGACGCCATGTCCCTGGACTGGAACAGATGGTCCAAGATTTACCTGTTCCCTCCACCCAACCTTCTGCTGAAAGTCCTCTCCAAACTGAGAACCTTCAAAGGGACAGCAGCCCTAGTGTCTTCCAAGTGGCCCCGGAGCAATTGGTTCCCCCTATTCCTGGAGCTACAGCCCAAGCTGATCCCTCTGCCGGGCCCAGTTCTCTCCCAACAGGTGCAGAAGTCGACTGTCTTCGCTTCATCAAAGAAAGTCAAGGATCTTCATCTCATGATTTTCTCTCCCTAACCGTGAAGAAAAGGTTTGGGATCTCGAAGAAAAGTTTAGACTTCCTAGAGGAATACAAAACAAAGTCTACCAGAAGGCAATATGAATCATCCTGGAAGAAGTGGGTATCCTTCGTCAAGGCAAAAAATCCTACGGAAATCTCCATAGATTTTTGCATGTCCTTCTTCATTCTCCTTCATGGACAAGGCTTGGCAGCTAATACGATTTCCACTTGCAAATCGGCCTTGACCAGACCACTTCTATACGCCTTCCAAATAGATTTATCCAACGAAATCTTCAATATACTCCTGAAGGCGTGTGCTAGACTCCGTCCAGCACCTCCACCGAAACCCATCACCTGGTCCCTGGATAAGGTGCTTCATTTTGCCTCTAGCCTGGACAATGATTCTTGCCCTCTGAAAGACTTGACTCAGAAAGTAATCTTCCTTTTTGCTCTCGCCTCGGGAGCCAGAGTCAGTGAAATAGTGGCATTATCAAGAGAAGAGGGCCAGATACAGTTCGCCGACACGGGGGAACTTACCCTCTTCCCCGACCCCACGTTTCTCGCTAAAAATGAACTTTCCAACAAAAAATGGGGCCCTTGGAGAATCTGCCCCTTGAAGGAAAATGTCTCTCTATGCCCAGTGGAGAGTCTTAAGGTCTATCTTCGAAGAACTTCTGACTTTGGTGGAGGACATCTTTTCAAAGGAGAAACATCGGGAAGCGACCTGTCACTAAAACAACTTGGAGCGAAAATTACCTACTTTATTCACAGAGCGGATCCTGACAGTACACCCGCAGGTCACGATCCCAGGAAAGTCGCCTCTTCCCTAAATTTCTTCCAAGGAATGGACTTCGAAAGCCTCCGATCCTTCACAGGCTGGAAGTCCCCTAGAGTGTTCTTCAAACACTATTCGAAGCAGGTGCAAGAAGTCAAGCGATTCGTGGTGGCTGCAGGTAGCGTGATGAAACCTGCTGTTTAGTGCTGCGTAGGACAGTGAGTTTTTCGGGACTTTAACTCAAACGGGTGCCTGTGTTGACACTAGTGCGATACATAATGATTTCAAGGGACACTTAGTGTCACTAATGGACTGTCCTTTACCAAGGTGAAACGACATAGATTCGTACACGTGTGCCACATGTTCTCGGACATGAAGTGTATTATGATTTAAAAGACTGGCGTTCCTCAGGAACTAGTGATTACAGAAAATATTGTTTCCCTTTCAGATTCTGCATCACCATCTTTCTACCATATCTATGTCTATTATTGTATTTTATTATTGTACATAATTCTCCATATTTCCATGCAAATTTCAAATAAAATATTTATTTTGTTTACCATATGCGTCTCTTTTCGCTCCTATTTTTTACATGAAAATATTTTGCTGTTCTTGTTTTATTGAACCTATTCTAGAGTTTATTATGATCAGTATACCTACTATCTTATATACACTCACCTAATGGTATAAATTTGTTCCTACACAAATATTTACCCTTCTGATCAGTCTTGAGACCGACACGATTTCTTATCGAGGTGAGTTTTTCCTCGTCAGATTACTTCGAGATATTCCTCTTGTCCTACTAGGACCTTCCTCGCCAGGGGAGCGGGACGCCATGTCATTGTAATGCCTCTGGTAGTGACATTTAACGGAGATGTCACGGTCTCTTTGGTCACCAGACCACGGGAATGTTTATCCGGAGTACCAGGCACTTGAATTGGGAACAAATCCACGATACATTAATTCTCTAGTACACTTCCATCAGGACGACATGGCCTGAGCACAAAAAACGGATTTTGAGCGAAGCGAAAAATCTTTTTTTGGGTGAGATGGCTATGTCGTCCTGATGGACCGGCCCAACTATTCCAGTTCAGCCTGCTAGGCCCCTCCCTGCTGTATTGTATCGCGGAGGCTGGTAGTGAGCTAGAACAGAATGAGGGTGGACGTGACGTCACACAAGTATGGCGCCGGTTTGTTTACGTTGCGAGTATCGTAACAGTGACAAAGGTAGGGTAACTTTGGAACGGCACCTCAGGTACCTTGCCACATTCTCCCTCGAAGCGTAAATGCTAGGTGGGGTGCAAATGGCCATGTGACGTGTTAATGCATGCGTCCCCTGTTGATATACGATATTCTTAAGGGAAAACCCTTAGAGTACTCGCTCCAGAAGTCAGAATTCTGTGAAAACCTTTAGTTTAATTCTCTGGGAATATTATGGTAGTCATATATATCCAAAGGAAACTACTGAAGGAACCTTCCATCAGGACGGCATGGCCATCTTACACAAAAATAGATTTTTCGCTTCGCTCAAAATCCGTTTTATCGGCAGTCAGTCGGCGGGGTGATTGCATTCCCCTGCCGGCATAGGAGGCTAGCCCTCCCTAGATTACACCTGAAGTGGTTGCATGATGCCGCCACCTTCTCCCTGTGGTCTAGTAGACTAGTCCTATGCTCGCAGACCCTAGGCTGTAGAGTAGTATACTCTTGGGGCCTAGGATGGCGCCGGCATTGGAACTCTGTTTCTCCCTTGTAGAGAGGAACGGCATGGACTGCCATCCTCTTAACTGTATTAGCACCTCCTAAGCTGGAGAATAGAAGATTCTCCTGCCGCTTGAGGTTGTGCCGGTACCGAAATAGATTTTCTTCAAGGTGTGTAGGTCCGGCAACATTGCCGGCCCCTCCCATACCTCGTATAGGACCCTTTTCCCCCCCTCCTCTGTTCTTTTACGATGGCCGAGCCATTGTCTTTCCTGAGCCGGCGTCCTGCAACCTTACCATTGCCGGTGGGTTGCCGGAGCCGGCCAGACCCCCTCTCCTCAGGTGACGGCTGTCGGCGACTGACGGCTTCCGGTGGCCATGACGGCTGTGGGTGGGAGGTCCCTTTTGTTACCAAGGTTCTCCAGTTCTCCCTTGAACTGCTAGCCACAACTTCTGTTGGCGGCGTGTTGCTCTGACCGGCAGTAGACCGTCACAGATGGGTACTGACTCAGTCGGTAGCATGCCGACTGTACTAGTGCTGCCGGAGCCTGGCCTACAGTGGTAAGCCGGCAATAGTACTGTGGCTAGATGGAAGCCTGAATGTTACATTCTCCCCTTCCATTTGAACCTTCTTTTTGGAGAGAGGCAGTAAAATTAGACTTTTACATCCTTTATTACTGTATACATACACAGTAATAGATAGCCTTCACTCCATGCTTTCTCTCTCTCTCTCTTAGCTAGCATGCTAGATGTTCCGTCAAGAGCTAGCTAATCCGGCAACATGCCGGCTGAGCTACAGTATATGTCTATACAGGTAGTCAGTATATTTGCAGCATAGTATATACGGCAGATGGAAAACTAACGTATATATTATACTAGTAGTTATTTCCAATATATCTTGGGTATTCCTGCCCAGGTATTTGCTGAACCCAATCCTATATAGATAGAATAATATTTCGTCAATATTCTGATTTGAAATCAGTTTCCATTTACCCTACAATACTAAATTTCGTAAAGGGCTGGTGGTGTGACACCTCTAACCCTTAAAGGGGAGAGCCCTTATCCCTGAGTTTCCCTGACCAGGAAACTCCCTGATTTAATATTGTAAGGGAGGTCACAGCAAACAGATGGGTTGGGATGCACAAATATATGTCTTTTATACCTTGTGCGAGCTTCTGCTGGTACTGCTCCTATATCGAAAGAATGGCATTCCGTCGATACTCTGATTGTGAAATTAGTCCTCCTTACCTCACAGTGTTAAGTATAAGGGGGGACAGTGCTTTGTATACTTCCTTACACCTAGGTGTTCGACCCCCCTTTTTACCTGGAATTTCCCATTTGGAGGAATCTCCTTATATTATTACTAAGGGGAGGTAACAGCATTGGGTTGCAGGGGATACACGGGTATGTGTCTCCCACTATCCCTTTATAGCTTTCTGTCCTAAGCTATTTTTGTCAAAAGATGATTTTTGTAAATTGTTTATCAGTGTCATAATGAATTGAATACTCATTTCTGTTCTCCTTTCCTTACAGGAGGGACACCAGATGATACATCGCGGTCTTCTGCAGTTAAAAGAGTGAGTATTTTCATGGACATAATATATGCAGGTTCATGCCCCCAGCAATATTATTTCCAAATCCTCAACCACGTCTGAGACCCTCCGACCTGTAAGTAGGCGAGACCTTACTGTCGAAGGTCTCGAAAATCCCAAGTTAATAGAATCTGTTATACAGCTCTTAACATTTACACATTTGGGTGTGAGATTTCTAAAATCTCTCCGAAACCATACCTACCTATATTACAGCTTCCTAAAGGTGAGACATCCTGTCCCCTATCCATCCTTTCTCCACTCCAGTTCGAGGAGAGGAGGTGAGGATGGGGGTACCCTCCCCCCCTCTCGCTGCTAGTGCATACACGATGACAGTCTCAAGCTGTCGAACTATGGTTGGTTTGGTTTCAGAAGTTATATGAAACAAAAATGCAGTTCAGTTGCGAACTCGCAAAAACATGGAAACTCTACGGGAATTGGACCAAAGATTTCACTTATTCATTGTGGTAACTGGCAATTTAGTGTTCCTTTTAAAGGTTTTAAGGTTTTAAAGCTCCCACAAACCCCCCAACCTTACCTCACGTGGATTGTAAGGTCGCAGACACTAACGGCACTAACGTGTCTGAGCAGGACTCGAAACCCCGACTGGCAAACACCAGGCAGAGACGTTACCAATCAGGCCACACCTTGTAGTGATAACAACGACGGCAGTCATTGATTCACTGTCACATCTGACCATACAATAGAATGGTTTGCCAGTACGCTATGCTTCTAAGCACAATCATTTGCTGAGACCTACCTGATTTAGGGACCCACTTCCCCCCTTTTTTCTTACGCTGACTCTTCATCAGCCTCTTTGATTCTCATTATTAATTCCCTGGATGTAGGCTCTGTTTACACTACTCTATCCTTATGGGCTAGAATCTTCCATCGGGCCCTACTTAAAAGGGGATGCCCTAGAATCAATAATTAGGAAGGCCGCAGCAGTTGGCTGGAAGAATTCACACGTATGTGTCTCCCCTATTCTTTTCCAGGGTACTTATCCTAAGCTTTATACAATAGAAAGGAATCTTCTATTACAGTGAAACACTGAAAAGCTGATATAGGCAAACTGACAGGTATGACCTAAAGGGAGGACGGAAAGGTTTCTTAGTTCTCCTTAGGATGTTGAACAGCATCCCACATTTACAATGACCATTGTTCCACAGACGGTCAGATATGTACACCTTCCGATCTTGCGAAGCAAACAGACGCTTCTGGTAGGAGGGAAGTTCCTTCTGGATCGCTGGACCTTCAATCCTTGGGTCCAAGGCCTAACCAAGATGAGACTAGAATGGAAATTGACATACCTCCATCATCCTTTCCTCAACTCTTCCTACATTCCAAATCCCCTGGAAGGGTATACCTCAGAGCTGTAGAGCATACTAGCGGTAAGGAAAGTAGACTCCATCGATTTCCAAGGAAGGCTGTTTGGTGTTTACGTGAAGGACTCAAGAAAACTCTGAGTCATTCTGGACTTGGCGCCACTCAACAAGTTCCAATAAAACAGCAAGTTCAGAATGTTAATCCTTCTGAACATAAGGACCTTATTCAGTAAGGGGTGATGACAGTCTGGCCGGACCCGAAAGATGTCTATCGGCAACTTCCAGTCAGTCACCCCCTCCCCTCCTACCTAGGATCCAAGTTACAGAAGATAACATATATCCTAGACAAGATTCTCGTCGGACTAGATTCAGTCCTAGGATCTTCACAGAATTAGCAGACACAGTCAAGCGAAACCAAGCCTAGAAAGAGTTCAAGCAACAATGGCCCTGGACGACAGGCTGGGGTGGGCAGTACCCGAAACGACTGTCTATGAGCATCCATGGAGATGATTCGGCCCCGGAACATCGGGGATGCAAAATAACTTCAAGAAGTCTCGATTCTCTCCAGGTCAGGGGCTTCAATGTTTTTAAAAAATCATTGAAACCTGTGGTCACCCTAACTTTCCTTTCCCATGGGGATGTAAAAGGAGATCGCAAGGTTTGTCAAGAGACTATTGTAATCAGTCAGGATTCCATGATGATAACAGGGAGGAGTTTTGAACTCTCTCCAGTTCACGATAATGACAGACCCAGTGCTACGTGCACAGCTGTAAGATGCATTAAGAGGCTGGAGAAGATACGCATCAAACGCTCGAAGAGATCTAATAGGATCAATGATGGTCATTCCCTCTTCGCTTACCCTACAATGACCAAAGTCCACAGGCCCGTAGGCCATATTAGCCCTGTAATGGGTGGAGAAACTCTCTTCACGCAGATCAGACCTCCTCAGGCAGATCTGGGGCATCGAAGCGATAATGAGGTGTCGAAACTGTCGAGGATAAGGGACGTCTCATTTCAATAGGGAATGCTAGCCATCCCTTCCTTAAGGGAATGGCGCCTATCAGCGGATGCTCTTTTCGAGCTCAACCCAATAGAGTTGGAATGGTACACAGACGCAGACCCATTCCCTCTCAGATGGGAACAAGACCCCAAGCTGCAGATCGTTCTCTTCATCATGAGCGTCATCAAGATACTATCTTGATATATAGCCCCATACGAGGATCCTCTAGTGGAGGTAACAGACATCATGTCTCTAGAATAGAAGGCATGGACTTAGAAATTCCTGTTCAGTCCATCAAATCTCCTGCGGAAGGCCCTCTACATGCTGAGACCCTTCCAGGGAAGAGGGGCTCTGTTGGCTCCCAGGTAGCCCAAGAACACCCCGTTCCCTGTAATGAAGGAACTGAGGCTGAGGCTGGTCCTAGTTATGCACCTAGATTGTCCAGGAGGTTCAGAAGTTCTCTGCCTTCGATTTATCACAGTACACCTGATCCCTTCATCTTATGAATTCCTTACCCTAACGGTTAGGAAAAAGACCGGGATCTCAAAAGGCAAAATAGAATTCCTAGAAGAATACAAGTCTAGTCAACTAGAAGACAATACGAGTCTTCTTGGGAAAAGTAAGTTGCTTTGTAAAGCAAAAGGTACCGAAAGGGATCTCATGATCTTCTGCCTGTCCTTCTCTGTCCACCCCTATAATCAAGGTCTGGTGGCCAACAGCACGATGGCCTTTGAGAAAGGAGGCAGTGTATCCTTGGATACTCTGAGAAGTCTAGTTCTTCGGCCCTGTCCCCATATAAACCCTTGAGTAAGCACCAAGAGTATGGCCGACTTTGCGAGAGAGGTCACTTGATTGGATCTCCGGATCCATGGACCAATATCTAGGTGCAAGTCAGCCCCGACTAGACCTCTTCTATATGCCCTTTAAATGGATCTGACAAATGAAATCTTTAATGAGATTCAGAAAACATGTGCAGGCTTAGGCAGGCCTGCAGTGCCACCAAAGCCCATCTAATGGTCTTTGGACAAGGTCCTATATTATGCCTCACCTGTGAACAATGAGGATTGTTCCCTCAAGGATCTAACCTAAAAGATTATTTTTCGGTTCGCTATAGCCTCTGGGGCTAGAGTTAGTAAAATAGTGGCCCTATCTGGGGATGAGGGCCACATTAAGTGGGAGAACTGCATCTCTTTCCCGATCCAACCTTTCTCACTAAGGACGACCTATCCACTAAAAGATGGGGTTCCTGGAGAATCTGCCCGCTGAAGGAAGATGTCTTCTAGGTCTGCTAGAGTGTCTAAGGTCTATCTTCATAGAACTTCAGACTTCAGGAGAAACAGCTCTTTACAGGAGAAACCTTTGGATCAAAATATCCCTACAACTGAGGGCGAAGCTCTCTTACCTTATTCGCGGAGTGGATCCTGACAATACTCCTGCAGTTAAAGATCCGAGAAAAATTGCTTCATCACTGAACCTTTCAGTGTGTGGACTTCAGCCTCTTTGCTCATTTACTGATCGGAGGTTGTCCAGAGTGTCTTACAGACACTATGCTAAGCAAGTATATGGATTGAAGCATTATGTGGTGGCTGCAGGTGGTATTTTGGACCCTGTCGTCTAGCTCTGCGATGAACAGTAAATTGATTGGGACTATCAATTAAAAGGAGAAGGGGTCAGCATTTTTCGTTTGTCCTCCCATTGAATAAGTGTTGCCAAGGTAACACCAAATCTGTTCAGAATCTCAGGTGTGAAATTATACTGATACCACTAGTGCCATGTGTACATAGTACACAATGTTGTTAGACTATTTCATGTACAGAAATTATAAAGAGAAGTCCTTTTAAAAGAGCTTTTCTTCAGTCTGAGAGTGGCACTCATCATTTTTTCCCCTTTCAAAAAATGGAACATTAATTTCTGTGTATGTCTCTTGTATAATTTCTTTATCATGCTACATTCATTTAGCATGTAGTCATTTATTAGGAGTAAATGTCTATTAAAATGCAGTGGCGTCCTAATTCACCCAACAATTGCATGTTTAAGATGCCAGAGTGCCTTGACTTACTCATGTAAGTATTTCTCATATCATTGTATGCTTACAAACAACGGATGGGGACACTGATATTGGTTCCGCAATATATACAATCCTTGAGACCATTTGTATTCTCAGTGTATACTTATGTTTGTTCATACAATATATGCTACCTTGAGGCAACTTTTCTAACGTCTAAAAATGACTCTTCCCTGCAGGGGGCAGGAACCACTAACATTATTATGCTTAGTGATAATGATGGATAACGGTAACGTCATTTGTCTCAATTGGCCCGTTTGGCCGTAGAAATATTGTCCCAAGGTTAAGGCACTGATGAAAATCCACAGATACATTAATTCTCTGGTATGCCTCCATTAGGACGTCATGGCTTGACCCCAAAAAACGAATTTTGAGCGAAGCAAAAAATCTATTTTTGGGTGAGATGGCCATGACGTCCTGATGGTCCCACCCTTCTTTTCTATGAAAAGATCTTCACAGTTCCCCCCCTGAACTACTGTATCTGTAGCACTATGCTCAACGCTACAAGGAATGACTGCCAGAGGGAGTTGGCGCGGTTGTGATACGATAGTAGTAGGGGAACCAGGGTAACCTCTAATGCGGCTACCCTTCTAATTCTGCCACTTATCCCACTCGAAGCGTAAAGGCTATTCGGGGTGCAGATTGCCATGTGAAGTGTCAAGAATACGTCCCCTGATTATATACGATATCACTGTAGTCATATATACCCTTGGGAAGCTACTAAAGGAACCTTCCATCAGGACGTCATGGCCATCTCACCCAAAAATAGATTTTTCGCTTTGCTTAAAATCCGTTATATATATTTTTGGGCTTGGCCATGTCGTCCTGATGGAAGCTTCCTTTAGGTAACCTTTGTAAGGGATATTTGATACAATGAAACTCCCAGAGAAATAAACCGAAGGTCTCCAGGATTCTAACTCCTGGCGCGAGTATCCGACCTAGGATATCACTAGGGATCAGGGACGTATTTTTTAGATACGACACATAGCAATCTTCACCCCAAATAGATTTAACTCTTTGATTTAAGGGGGAAGAGTGGCGAAAGAAAAGAGGTGCTGTTCTAGGTACCCCGGTGGACCTCTTATCCGTACTACTACCGGCTGCCATTCCTTTAACTTGTAGCGTTGAGCTAGGTGTTCTCCCAAAGTCTTCCCGGTGTTTTCTCGCAAGTTTATCGGAATTTATCATGCAATCTCCAGCATCTTCATCTTCTGGAAAGTTGAGTATTAATTCTTTCCTGTGTATAATTTTAGACTCCCTTCTCTCAGTTAAATTCGTATAATTTAAGTGTGTTTGGTTGAGCGTTGTCATGTCCGGAGGCGGCCATTTTACGACCGCTGTCGCCGAATATCATTAAATGTTATTTAGTTAGTAAAGCGACAATTCCCGGTATTTAGCTACAATATCAGCTAGTTAGGCAAATTATACAAGTGAAGAAAGTGTATACATGAAAATTATTATTCCTCTTCCAATTATGTAACTTTACTTTTCGTATTCGGTGGGAGCCCCGGCTGTACCAACCTTGTCGTGAACCCTGGTGGTACCAACATGGCTGTGGTTCCTTCCAGAGCGAGGCTATCCTCGCTTATATATACATAAGTAAAGTAACCTCTCACGTTTAGCTTCACCCTATCGTTTGTTATTAATTCAGGTGCAGATTTACTTCCTCTGGAATTATGGATAATGTTCGATATTCTCTTTTCGAGAGAAAAAATAAATCCTTCCTCCCTCCCTGAGTACCACCACCATTACAGGCAACGACCACTGTCTTTCCTCATTGCCGTTGAGTAGAACTCCGGCTTTGGGTTAGATAATAACTAAACACCGTCTTTCTTCATTGCCGTCGAAGTATTCCGGCTTTGGGATAGATGGTAATTAACTCAGGGTGCCCTTGTCTTGCCGCTGACGATGTCGCCAGCAAAGGAATCATGTTTCCTTTGCTGCCAACGACATCGTCGGCACAGGAAGCCGCGCTTCCCCAGTCCACTGTCGGAGGTAGACGGCATACCTGCCGCCACCTCTCCTCCAGTGAATTATAAGACTCTTTCCCTTCCCCCTTCTGTCCTTTAGTACAACATTCTTTCGCCGGAATTCTGACAGTCATCCTGGCATGCCAGGTTGTCTGCGTTGCATCCCAGACCAACCAAGACTGGAAGATGCAAAATACACCAGAAGATGCATTAGCAACTCTCTGGTGGATATACGAGGTGCCTCACACTGAGGGACCTGGGGGAACGCAAACATAAAATAAAGCAATAAGGTAAGGTAAGGGACCCTACTAGCGGAAGTTAGCCCAGCCGCCTCAGCCACATTCCTCCTTATGTCCATCCTTCACCGGAAGTGAATGTCATAGGGGGAAGATTGAGCTGGCCGTGACGGCTGCCGGTGGGAAACCCAACATACTTTTGAGAAGTCTTCAGCCCTCTCTTGGTTTCCCACCCACAATTACTGTCGTCGGCAGGCCTTTTGTGGATGGAAGGAGGCTAGAATCAGAAAGATTCTTACCCCTTCCATTAGAACTCTCATTCTGGCAAGGAGACAGTAGGTGGCATGATAGTCCTCCTACACTTCCAATTATTGTGCTAAACCATAATAATAGGAAACTCTCCTTGCCTAATGCTTTCTCTCTATCTGTTGGTGCCGCCAGGTACTAAGCTAACCCCGGTAGTACACCGGCTGAACTACAGTATATAAAAAATACAGTAGTACAATCAATTTCTAACTATATTCTGTGTTTCCTTCTACAGTATATTGTTGGGACCACAATATAATGTTGAGGTTGAAGTATTCCCTCAACACCCAGATGAATCCTTGGATCATCGGGACCCTAATAAATCCCTGATTATTATTAATAAACTACAGGTGGATAAGTGAGTATAAAACACTTGGTAACCCTAACTCTAAGTGCTAGAGTTTCTTCCACCCTGTATTCTCCCTAATAAGGAATCTAAAATATTACTACTGACAGAGGTCTCGGCAATTGCCTGGGAGAGGAAATACAGATATGGGTCTTTCCTATTTCCTTTCCAGCTTACTGTCCTAAGCTACCATTTACAATAGTGATTACTATTGCAAATAAAATGTATGCATTTATATCAATGATATAAAATCCACATACTCATTTACCATTTTCCTTTACAGGAGGAGCCAATGGTGAAGTGTGCAGCTATATTCTGCAACAACAAAGGTTGGAACTTTTGTGGTCATACGATGTGCAGGTCTCATGCCCCCTGCTGTATCATATCCGGATCCCTGAGGTATTGAGACCCAAAGGGTTGTTCTACCTGCTCAACCCTGCTGACCAACGGCTTCTGAGAAGCCATCCCATTCACTACAGAGACTAGAGACACAGCAAGGGAAACCCTTCGTAAGTGGGTAAGAGAGTTCCAAAAGAACTCTCCGGGACCTTACCTACCTAATGAATCCTTAAGATGCCTTATGTTCCCTAAGGCACTAGCAGATGCAGTAGTACCCCAGGAACAGGTCCAGCCTCCTCTCATACAGCTGAAGATGGACGTGGACATCCATAAGGCACTAGAAGGCATGGACATCCACCAAGAACGGATGTCAGAAGTGTCCACCGACACAGAACAGGACCTACTGCCAGAAGGCCGTGAAGAAGACGTGGTTGTACCACGCACAGAGGAAGAAGGATCCGTTTCGATGGTAACTGAGGACCCCCAGTTTGCTGTGACGTCATTTCAACCTATGCCGTCAACCGCTTCAACCCCAACTCCTCAACCAACTACAAAGGTCGACAAGAGCGAAGCACTCTTCACGTCGATCCAGCAGATGTTGGAATCGTTCCGGAGGGAACAAGAAGAGATGAAACAATCAATCCAGTAGAATAAGAAACAGATACCGGAAAGGGATCGTCCTGGAACTTCCAGGGGCTCTATTAAGCCCCTTGGAGTATCAGACCTCACTCACTGCTCCGAAACCAACCGCTGGAGGTATGCGGAGCACATGCCCATAAAGAATGGAAAACTATCTGTGTCAGAGAAGTTGGGGGCCAAACTGTTTGAAGATCTTGAGTTCAGGCCCAGCATTTCAGCCTACCCAGGCTGTTACGAGAGACTGCGGGATGAACTTGCATCCCGTGAGGAAATGGTACCGAAGGAAGTCAATGCCTTCGAACATGACAAGGCACAAGCTATCCTTGTAAAGTCCTTGAAAGGATCCGGATAAACCAATTCCAAAGTCTCAGCACTGAGCAAGAGGCATCCCACCTTTGTTGCTCCTTCCTCCATCTCTTTCCCCTTTTCGGAGAAAACTCTAGACTTTGTCATTAAGGCAATCGAAGAGGGCAAACCCTGCCCATCTCTAGAAGAATGTAAGCCATTCTCTCTAGCAGTACCTACCTGCGAGGAGAAGTGGAAAGACGTCCATCTAACCTTCTCCGTCTCGAAATTGGATCCAGAGATAGCAGGCAAGCAGTTCAATGAGAACCTCCCGAAGTTGCCAGACTATCTTCTGAGGAGAGAACAGGAGAATAAAGAGAGACTAGCAGCCTCCCTTTCTCATCAGAACTGCCTGGAAATGTGTGCAGGCCTACGTAATGCTCCAGAAATTTTTCTTTTCCTGGCTAAGTCTCACATGGGTACCCTTGTGAAGGACTTATATGCTTTCATAAAGTCAAGAAGGGCCTGTAGAGAGCACGTGTTTGCCTCGGCAACAGTGAAACACGAACCAAGGAAACTGATTTCATCATGTATCTGGGGCAAGAACCTTTTCCCACAGGAAGCAGTCTAAGAAGTCATAGCCAAAGCAGCCACGGAGAATAGGAAACTTCTCCAAAAGTGGGGCATGACATCTAAGAGGAGAGCTTCCTCAGACTGAGGTCCCCAACCTAAGAACAAACAGGCAAGGAGACCACGTAAACCCGCACAACTTCCGGCCATGACCATGGCCACGGTGCCTCAACTGGTAGCACAGCCCCAAAACACCTTCCAGATGGTCTCTCAACAGCTGGTAGCCCAGTTGCTAGCATTTAATCCTGGCTTTGAAAGGCAGTCGACCAACTTTCATTCTTATAAAGGAAAAGGCCAAAGAAAAGGTTCCTTCGGAAACCCCGCACGGGGCAGAGTAGGACTCGGTCACGGACACAAGTCCTCAGGACCCCCCAAGCACTGAGGGGTTCCAGGTAGGAGGCAGATCGCTGGACCTTCGATCCCTGGGCCCAAGCCTAATCATGAATGGACTGGATGGAGATGGAACAGAACTACACCCCGTTTTCCAGAATTCTTCCAACAGACCACGTCCTTTTTAGACGAATATATCTTAGAACTCTTGAACAAGAAGGTAATAAGGAAAGTGAAGTCCATCAAATTCCAGGGAAGGCTGTTTTGTATTCCCAAGAAAGACTCAGACAAACTCAGAGTCATTCTAGACTTGTCACCACTCAACAAGTTCATCGAGAACAACAAGTCCAGAATGCTTACCTTGCAACACATAAGGACCCTTCTACCAAAAGGGACGTACACAGTCTCAATAGACCTGGCAGACCCCTATTGGCATCTCCCAATCAGCAGCCCCTTCTCCTCCTACCTAGGATTCAAGCTACAGAAGAAGAAGTTCGTCTTCAGAGCAATGCCCTTCGGACCGATCACAGCCCCAAGGATATTCACAAAGCTAGCAGACACAATCGTCCAACAGCTACGGTCCCAAGGAGTTCAAGTGGTAGCATATCTAGACAATTGGCTGGTGTGGGCATTATCCAAGACTACTTGTCTGCAAGCAGCCAAAAAGGTGATCCAGTTCCTGGAACACCTGGTCTTCAAGATCAATCTCAAGATGTCTCGTCTTTCTCCAGCTCAAAAGTTTCAATGGTTAGGAATCCAATGGCACTTAAAGTTACACCACCTCTCCATTCCATCCAAGAAGAAGAGAGAGATAGCGGGAGTTGTCAAGAGACTAATCCATCACAAGAGGATTTCAAGACTCCAACAGGAAAGAGTATTGGGCTCTCTCCAGTTTGCAGCAGTGACAGACCTGGTGCTAAAAGCACATCTAAAGGATGCGTCAGGAGTCTGGAGAAGATACGCATCAAACACTCGAAGAGATCAACTAAGGTTGACCCCAACCCGATTGCGCACGCTACTAAGGCCGTGGTCAACAGCCAAGAGCCTGGCATGGACAGTTCCCTTGCAACCAACACAACCATCAGTCAAGATACACACGGATGCTTCCTTGGAAGGATGGGGAGGCCATTCTCACGAGAGAAAAGTGCAGGGTAATTGGTCGCATCAGTTCAAAACCTTTCACATCAACATCTTGGAGGCTATGGCAGTTTTCCTGACGTTGAAGAAACTATCCCCTCGCAGAGCAATCCACATCAAATTGGTCCTGGACAACGAAGCGATAGTAAAATGTCTAAACCGACAAGGCTCAAGATCACCTCACATCAACCATATGATAATAGCCATCTTCTACCTGGCAAGGAAGAAGGGATGGCACTTATCAGCAGTTCACCTATAAGGGTTCCGCAACGTGACAGCGGATGCTCTATCCAGGAAAAAGCCGATAGAGACAGAATGGTCCCTAAACGCAGACTCATTCTCCTTCATCTCGGAAAAAGTCCCGGAACTGCAGATAGACCTCTTCGCAACGAGTGACAACAAGAAGCTACCTCGTTACGTAGCCCCTTATATGGACCCTCAAGCAGAAGCAATAGACGCCATGTCCCTCGGCTGGAGCAGGTGGAATCGCATTTACCTGTTTCCACCAACCAATCTCCTGCTAAAAGTCCTCGACAAGCTGAGATCCTTCAGAGGGAAAACAGCAGTAGTAGCCCCCAAATGGCCCAAAAGCAATTGGTTCCCTCTAGTTCTAGAGTTGAAACTGAAGCTGTTTCCTCTGCCGAATCCAGTTTTATCCCAACTGGTCCAGAAGTCGACTGTCTACGCTTCATCCTCGAGAACCAACAACCTACATCTCATGATTTTCTCGCTCTAGCAGCGAACAAAAAGTTTGGAATCTCGAAGGATAAAGTTGACTTCATTGAAGAGTATAAGTCAAGTTCGACTAGGAGACAATATGAGTCATCTTGGAAGAAATGGGTGTCCTTCGTAAAAACAAGGAATCCAACAGAAATATCGATAGATTTCTTTCTCGCTTTCTTCATACACCTACACGAACAAGGCCTGGCTTTCACCAAGATTACTGTGTGTAAGTCGGCCCTGACTAGATCACTTCTGTAGTCTTTTGAGGTGGACCTCACTAGTGAAATCTTCAATAAGATCCCAAAAGCATGCGATAGACTCAAGCTGGTAATCCCTCCAAAGCCCATCACGTAGTCTTTGGACAAAGTCTTGCACTATGCTTCGAACCTAAACAATGACGATTGTACTCTAAAGGATCTAACACAGAAAGTCATCGCTCTGTTTGCAATAGCCTCAGGGGCTAGGGTTAGTGAAATAGTGGCGTTATCCGGAGATGAAGGCCATATCCAGTTCCAAGACACAGGAGAACTGAACCTTTTTCCTGATCCTACCTTTCTGGCCAAGAATGAGCTACCCACTAAGAGGTGGTGTCCTTGGAGAATCTGCCCACTGAAGGAAGATGTCTCTCTATGCCCAGTAGAGTGTCTAAAGGTCTATGTTCGAAGAACTCCAGACTTCAAGGGAGGACAACTCTTCAGAGGCTTCAGTATCAAACCTATTCTTAAGACAACTGAGAGCGAAGCTCACCTACTTTATTCGCAGAGCGGATCCTGACAGCACACCCGCAGGTCACGATCCAAGAAAAGTTGCTTCTTGGTTGAATTTCTTTCAACACATGGACTTTGAGAGACTCTGCTCATATACTGGGTGGAAATCATCCAGAGTCTTCTATAAACACTATGCGAAGCAAGTACACGAAATAAAACACCTTGTGGTGGTGGCGGGTAGTGTCATAAAACCCGTCGTCTAGTGCTGCGATGAACAGTGGATTGTTTTTGAGACCTAACAGTGTATTGGGTGAATAGGTACTCGTACCTTCTAGTGCAAATCATTACGATGATTAATAGACTGTTCTATACAGGTGCATAATCTGACCAATAACATCAGTGCAATGTGGACGTTTGCACTACAGTGTTCACGCATATCCGAAATCTGAGCAAGTCAGACAGATTTTGGTTTCACATCTACAACGAGTGGTATTATTCCAATAATGAACTTCCGTAACTGGGTCGATGAGGGCCTCTTCGGATCTACCCAGGGAAGCCTTGAGGCCTCTGTGCTTTAAGTTGGACAACTTCATACGCCTGGCTTTATCATCATTGAACATTGAGTTAGCATATTATGAACATCCATTAGTTAGGCCTCTTTAGCTAAGTTTGGGACAGTCTTCTTTGTATTATTTGGTAAGAAAGTTATCAATAATTTTTTTCTTTTTCACGAGTAATATTTGATATTAATAAATCCTATTTGCGTTTTTGTATCTACTTAAATATTTTCTTTGTATATTATACCCAACATGTAAATGCCATATCTTTATTATTCTAATAAAATTATTATTTATGAATGCCATAGTTGAGTTTTAATATGTATAAGAAAGTTATCTGAATTATTTACTTTTTCAAGAGAAAATTACCAATAGATAAGCACTTAATTCATCATTTTATATGATACATTTAATATTAATAAATGCAATTAATGTTGTCGCGTATATATATATATATATATATATATATATATATATATATATATATATATATATATATGTGTGTGTGTGTGTGTGTGTGCGTATACATATATATACATATATATGTATAATTTATGTAAATATATATATATATATATATATATATATATATATATATATATATATATATATATATATATATATATATATATATTCATAAAATATATCTATGATACCTTCAACTATCGTCGTGCCTAACGTAGATTATGCAAATCTACTCAAAAAGTTTACCAAACAACGATAAAATATTAACGGCAAATAAAAATGATAGCCAGCAAACATAAAATATAGCTATATGTGAGATTTAACATATATAATTACAGTATTATACAAGATCCACAGATTACTCACGGCACTACAGAAACTAACTAATAATACTGTATACAAAGTT
This sequence comes from Palaemon carinicauda, assembly GCF_036898095.1. NCBI lineage: Eukaryota > Metazoa > Arthropoda > Malacostraca > Decapoda > Palaemonidae > Palaemon > Palaemon carinicauda. Next base: position 83,011,175 of record NC_090743.1, on the reverse strand, counting down.
CTTACGAAGAGGTAAGTCTTGAGTTTACTTCCCAAACTTCTACTGTATGTAGTGAGGGACAAACGACGTTGCTTAGTTCCAAATATAAAATGTTGATATGTAAGAACACTGCTTATGATGGCAAAACGCATGAGTTTTTTAACTTCTTTATCTTTTCCACGATATTCTATTGTTGTGTGTAGTCACTTATTTGCAGAGTCACAGAAGGTGTAGCTGAAAAATGTGTCCAAACACCAGCTGTGTAATATTCTAGTCTGCTTCTCCCGCTCGTCACCTGTTCTTTATATACAAGGGACCATTACTCCTGAATGTTCCTGACAGGCGAGAAAAGCCCAGGACTAGCATTACGCAACGTGGCAAATCGACAGGGATTTTGCCTCAAATCTTCTTACAGCCGCCGAAGGAGTATCCATAACTCTCATTTCAGAACAAAACAATATTTCAGTCATTAATTACATTAAGATACATAACAAAATGAATTGTTTTATTTTCATATTAGCATACATGAAAAAATAAGCCCTTTTCACAAGTTTTGTCATACAATATACATAAATCTAACATGCATATAACTAATCCCCCTGCCTAGTGAAAAGTTTGGAGGTCATTAACCAACAAATTTTCACAAATATAAACAAAATAATCTTATCTAACAATATAACAAATGCAGATGTCCTTTTTCAGCCTTGGTTTAACATCACCTTTATGGATATGACGAAACAATACATCAAATGCAGAAATGTACATTACAAAGGTTTTCAGATAAGACTGATTGGATTTCACATTAGCTTGTTGGTGAGAATGGCAAAAAAAAGGAAACCTGACCGATTACAATACTTACAGAGGGATAACACTTACGTCACTTATGAAAATATATAGTGTGCTTATTCTAAAGAGCCTGGAAAAAAAGACTTATGAAAAACATAAAGATGAACAAACAGGATTTAGAAAATCTAGAAGTTTCACTAACCCAATTTTCATTTTGAGACATGTACAGCAATGCTTAGAATAAAGAAATCCACTTTTGATGGCATTTGTGGACTGTAAAAAAGCTTTTGATAGTGTGCACCTGCCAATTCTGTGGAGAGTCCCGAGTTATTATGGAATTCCTCTTAAAAATGTGAATTTCATAAAGTCTATTCGTGAGCATAGCTTGTGCAAATATAATGTTAATGGAGTCTTATCAAATGAATTTCCCGTGAACAGTGGAATACTCCAAGGGAATGTGTTGTCACCTATATTGTTTATCCTTCTCGTGAATTTTGTAATGCTTACAACAGTCAGAGATGGTCAAGAAGGATTGGATTGAATTGGTGATAGGAAATTACTAGAGCTAGAGTATGCTGATGATGCTGTCCTCCTTAACAGAACACAACAGGATTTGCAATGCTTGCTTACCAGAATACATGAAATATCACAGAAGGTTAGGCTCAAGAAAAATAGAAGAAAGACGGAGATGATGATAACGTAGTATGCAATGGAATATGAAATATCATTAGATGGGGAAGGGATTAATGAGGTAGAATCATTTAAGTATGTAGGATCTATGATCTCCAATACAGGGTCTTTAGAACTAGAGTTTATTGAAAGATTTAAAACCGCAAATCAGACAATGGTTAGGTTAATTGAAATTTGGAAATAAAATCACATGAAATTACATATAAAAATCAGACTATAAGTTTAGTAAGATTGGTACTACTATATGGACAGGAGTCATAGTTTCACAATGAAACAATCTCCAATAGATTTAGTAAATTTGAGAACAGAGCCCACAGGAATCTATTGGGAGTTTTATGGCAGGACAGGATTAGAAATGAAACTATAGGAGAGATTACTCGAGAGCCATATAAGGTTGAGATCATGATGAGGACTAGATGGAGATGTTTTGGGGAAGCTTTTCTCATTCATCGAGCGAGAAGTTCACCAAATGTTCAGATGGACTCCACAAGGAGCTAGAAGAGTTGGAAGACCCAGGTCTACATGGCTGAGGACTATTTCACGACTTGTGAAATCTAACGGAGGCCCTTTGGGTTAATAGGTGTATGATGACACACAGGACATGCATAATAAAACTGAATCACATCCTGCCATATATATCAAGCCAATATAAATGTCTTATATCATAACATAGAATCCTACTCACTACAAAATGAGCAGTCATAAGTTGTTCATAAGTGAGACTGAAAATTACGAGTTACAGGGATAATAACCTGAACAACAACATGGTCCAACTTCTCAACTACTATCAATTTTGAATCAGACTCGGAATTGAAATATTCAATGAGTAACAAAAGAACAGTTATTTCCGACACATGTCTGGAATAAGACACATCATTATTAAACTGATCAATGAAAAATGTCTTAGACAAGTTCACATCATCATTGGAAGAGACATAGTCACAAATAAAAGTTCCTTAAAAAGAAAGGTTTTTAGAATTCTCAAAAGAAGAATCATCACAAACTAACATGTCTCCATGAGACAAGTAAGTAGAGTAATAAGACATGGCATTAAAAACAAAAACGTCTTCTCATGACAGATTGGTTGTCATAGGCGGATACAATATTTTGAAATGGATACGTTATTAAAAGAGAAACTTTTATTTATTTCCAAAGTGTGACCAGAGAGAAGAGATTCGCCTACCGTATTGTTTGGTCAAGCCTGTCATCACTTCACTGTCGTCAGCATTTTGGAATAAACCGGGCCTTAACAAAGAATGCCTTCAGATATAAGGGAACTGTCTTATTTTGACTAAGATGTCATCACCTTAATCAGTGGAATCGTCATATTTTGAGAAACTGAGCCCGAGGGATATCCTTGTTTATGAAATATAACATCATGGGTGCTGCCCTTTTTTTACAACTTTACACGTGGTCCAGATTGCATCAGAAATTTGTTATAGAAGCTTCCATGGCATGTTCGATATGGTCGTTTTTTAGGAGGCCAATCAGGAGGCAGAATTGTCAAAAAATGCCTTATATGGAAATGACGACTGCCCACTGTAATTAGCTCCGCCCATACATGGGTATATAAACTTCAAGAAGAGATTATAGAAGAGAGATATAATAGGACATAAGACGGGAAAGGAACTATCTCCGTATCAGACGAGAAACAAGTCCTAACGAGATAAGGAGCAGAGAATACCAAAAGTCTGATAGAGCCAGTTTCCAACCTTCCCTTCAGACAACAAACGCCTATCTTCGAAATCCTGTTATGGCTGAGGAGAAGAGACAAGTTGGAGCAGCCAGCCCTCCTTGCTTAATACAAGAAGTCGCTGTAGCCTGGCCTTAGTTGCATATTAACTTCTGCCGCCCTTCTGCAACGTTCTCAAGCCTGATGCTTCCATACCAGTATCGTCTCAGCAACTGCAGAAAACTATTCCTTAAGTATTTATACCTTACTGACTTTCCTTTTCTATTAATGATTCGAATGATGTGATTTGTCACTTAAAGTAACCGAAGTAGTAACTGATTTTCTTTATATGTTTGTGAATAAATGTGCGGTTTTTTGTTACTTTCTTTTTATATTCATTCTCCATGTTTCATTTGTCTGTTTTCGTACAATTTTAGTTTAATTCTAAAAGAACCTGTGACAATTTTAAGATCGTAGCATTGGTAGAACAGTAGACAGCAGAAACAGTATCAGGAACTGACACATCATTACCAGACATGTTAGTAGAACAGTCAACAGCGAAGGAAGTATCATGAACTAACATATCTTCACGAGATAAGTCAGTAGAACAATTATTAGTAGAAGCTGCAATACAAACCAACGAGTCTTCATGAGGAAAATAGGTAGAAAAAAACCACAGGTGAAACATTATTATGAACCGACACGATATTTTTAGACGTGCAGGTAGAGTTCTGAGTTTTCTTATGAGTCTCAGCACTCGAAGAAAACAAAGTAGAGAAATCAGCACTGAGAACCTCCAACTCCTGGTCAAGAACTGGGTCATTAATCATCTTCAGTAGGACATCAACATCTCATCCACTAAGTCATTACCAAGCGAAAATTGAACTCTATTGATAGGCCCCTCAACAACAACAGCAGACCCTGATAACTAATTAAAATAAAGGTCCATATGATGCAAGGGAACGCTTAAATGGCTACCGCAACCACACAAACGGGAGCATACTATCCGAATAAACGAATGCTCAGTCACAGGAACAGCTTCCCTCAACACCAGTGACTGGGCATAACCGGTATCACGCATGATACAAACAGCAACAAAACCCTTGGCAGTATATGGTTGGTAAACCTTATCAACAGGTCTGGATCATACATAGGAATTAACAGGGTTCCTGTCAAAAGAGAGGTCATAGTGTTAACCTCTGCTGTTAGACACTATAAGGAGGGTGATTGGTAAGTTGATTCCCGGTTTTTTTTTTTTTATTCCGGTTATTTGATTCCCGGTACTTTGATTCGCAATAAGTTGATTCCCAGTATTGTCGATTCCCTGAAATTTGATTCCCAAATGACCATACCTATTTGCGTAAATAAGCCAACAGACCATTCATTTACTAGATAAGGTAGTTCTTTAATTAAGCAAATAGACTTTATTCAAACTTCCAAATAAAGAAACGCTTTATTAACTAAGTCTTTAACCATTCCTTGCACCATTCTAAGTACCCGTGGAGGTCAGAAACACGTAGACCATTTAAATTACACATACGAGAAGCATGCTGATGGATCAAAAATTTATTGGAGGTGTGATGTTAGGAGCTGTAAAGCACGCCTATATACACTGCAAGAGAAGAAAATGATTACCAGGTGTTGAACCGTCTTGGTGAACATTACCACATTTCATGTGAAACGAAAAACCAAAAATATGCGAGGCTTTAACTAGTTTGAAGGCTGCCGCACATTCCAGCCAAGAAATATCACGGTCATTTATTGCGTTAAGTAGTGCATCATTAAGTGAAAATAAAAGAGCTCAACTACCATCGTATCATGGAAATGGCGTCAAATTTATGAAGTAGTTCCCCCACTTCCTGTACGTAGGACTGTATTTATAATCCCAGACGAGTTTAGGGTATTGGACTGGGGTGAAGTTTTCCTACAATTTGATAGCGTCAAAGCAGATGAAAGTAGGTTACTAATGTTTGCAACAAATCCGGGATTTGATGATTTGATGCATGCAACACACTTAGCTGGGGAAGGAACGTTTAAGTGTGTGCCAAAAATATATTTCCAGTTATTTACTTTACATATTCAGATTAATAACTTCAGTGTACCAAGGTTATTTTCCCTCCCGCCAGACAAGAAAGAAGAAACATATAACACACTTTTTGCAAACATTTTGGAATTATGCCCCAATTTAAAACCCCAGGCATACACAATGGACTTGGAAAACCGCATATGAACTGTATACATAATCATTTCCCAAATGTATCTATTTCATAATGCCGTTTCCAATTATCGCAAGGTTATAGATTCGGGCTTTAAAGAAAGATATCACAGATATTTGAATTCAGTGTGAAAGTTAGGTGTTTTTCTGCCCTGTCACTACTTCCAATGGATGATGTGGTAGATGGTTTTGACGAACTTGCAGACGACGAGGACTTACATTAAGAACTGGTTTCCTATTTTGGTTTATTGGGTGCGAAAGGGGTAGAGGTAATCAACGAAGACGAATAGCACCACTTTTTCCAGTGCATACATGGAATTTACGTGAGAGAACTGTGCAAGATCAACCTCGAACCAATAATAATTTAGAAGGTTACCACTGTGCTTTACAGAGTGTTGTGTCAGGTGTTCATCCAGATATTTGGAAGTTAATTTTAACGTTGAAAAAACAAGAGAGCCTTGCCCATTTGAAAAAAAGTTCAGTTTGATGGTGGTCACGGTATTCCAGCGAAACGAAAATACAACGACTTGAACGACCCACTGAAAAATATTGTTTTGCGGTATGATTCACAGAAAAAAAAAACCAGATTTCACGAGAGCTGTTGCAAGGATTTTGCATTACTAAAACTATCATTTCCCCTTTTTAATAATTTTTATAAGTATGCTTCTCTACCAAATTCTATATATGTTTTTTTTTAATAAATATTGTTTCTATACAAATACTTTTACGTTTCCTTTTTTCTGGTACTTTTGAAACAATTATTAATCAATAAACTTCTATATGGTTAAATAAACCAGTAGACTATATATCTACAAAACAAATTTACTATAGATAGGTCTTGGAAAGAAAACACCAGAAGCTATTTATTTATTTGTTAATAAGTTGGAATAAAATTACTGCGAATCAACTATACTTACCAGGAATCAAAATACTGGGATTCAAATAACCAGAATGAAAAAAAAAAAAAAAAAAAACGGGAATCAACTTTCCTAGAACCATAAGGAGACTTTGATAAGAGTTACAAGAGCCACAGTTTTTGCTTCTTTCCTTTTCAACTTAAAACATTCAGACACCGAGTAACCGGGTTTCTTACAAAACCTACACATTACAGAACTGCTACTGGAGGACTTGTTTTATAATTAGACATACACATTTTGTGAACCAGTTCATAATCATCAGCCCAAAAAGCTGTTTCAACGAGGGTAGATAACTTTCTCTCACCTTAGTAAACGTTAATAATCTAACTAACACGGTTCTTAAACTGCTCAATTAAGTTAATGTCTCTCAATCTATCAAACTCATCCATATACTCTGCAGTTTTACACCATTTATCAAACACATCTGATTGTTTTCTACTAAATTCTACATATATCTGCTTATCTTTTTTGTTTAACTACTAAATTTCATCCTATAAGCTTCTGAGTTAATTCATAGGCCTGTAAAATAGTATTTTTCAAGAATTAATAATCATATACTCTATTCTCGGGAATAGAAGCATATCTTTTTTTTTGTGCCATATCAAACAAAACTCCTGATAACAAATAAGCCCAATTTTTTCCTGGCCACTTACATTTCTTACCTTTTCTCTCAAAACAGACGAAATAGGCATCTAAATTCTTTTCATTAAAATGAAGCACAACTCTATATTAGCTGGAAATATCTGACCCAGATTTATCAATATCACTAGAATTAGCCTGTTTAATTTTTCCAAGTTTTAATTCTTTTTGAATATTAATTTTATGGAACTTTATTTCGGCTTCCATTTTTAATTGCTTACGTTTTAACTCTGTTTCTCTTCTCTCACGGTTAGCTTCTAATTGTTCACATTTTATCCTGACTTCTAATTCTAGTTTCTCACGCTCCGCTTGAGTTTGCACTTCTGGCTCGTTTTCTCTTAAACAAGCTTCTATTCTAAGTCATTTGAGTTCCACAGCGGGTAAATCAGAACACACTCATTCCCTATCAATCGTATCTTATACATCCAGAGGTAACATATCGTCTTCAGCCAAATGTTGAAATAACACATGTTTAATATCCTCTTTCTTCATTGAAATTTTAACATTAAGCTCAAAATGTTTGTCTAATCTCAGTAAGCTAGATTTTTTATGATCACCTAACTTCTTCATTTATGGATCTTTACAAAAATTGTCAAAAAACTCAATTAATAAAGGTTTACTTCCCAAAAAATCTTTGAATTGAAAATATGATAACAATTCAGATCCCAGAGAAAGGACCAAAGTTCTATGTTCAACTATGATAAACAACGTAGATTATCCAAATCTACTCAAAAAGTTTATCAAACAATAGCAAATATTAACATAAAAAGAATATGATAGCCAGCAAACATAGAATATAACTATATTTGAGATTTTAACATAAATATATATAGTATTATACAAGATCTACCGAATACACGGTACACCAGAACACTAATCAATAATAACACTACGGGCCAACCAAGGGAAAGGCCCGTGCCAACAACAAGTGTTGGCTTTAATACCCCAACAACAACAACAATAATAACAGAGTTCTTACGAAGAAGTAGGTCTTGAGTTGACTTTCTAAACTTCTATGCAGTGCAGTAAGGGATAGATGACATTACTTAGTTTCAGATATAAAAGGTTGATATGTCGGAACACAGCTTCTGGCGTTAAAACAGATGATTTTTTAAACTTCTTTCACTCATGTGAAAAACGGCAAAAGGTTCAATATCATCATCATACTTACCCCCACATATAATGCATATCTGTATTGCTGCCGGAGCTATAACCCCCAAATACCTCATATTAGGGGGTGTCTAAAATAACATTAATTCATGTGAACTCCGACAAGGCTAAAAGTAGTTTAGAAGGGCGCACAGGATTCTCCTGACTACTGAATGGGGAATGACAGTATCTCTGAGAGGGGTGTGGCGGCCGAGAGAAAGGTTATGACTCAAAGGCAGGATTCAATCAACTGAGTATCTTTATTAAAGAACACTCTCCTTTATATACAAAACCTCAAGGCAACAGGAAAATACATGTTAGAGAAAATGACAATGCTACATAGGCGACACGCAGACATGTTTGTTCTGGTTCTTTTTAGTGCGAGGGAAGAGCACAGATACAAGCATAATATATACAAAATAATTTATGTACGATTGTGTGACACACGGTTGGTACATGGCTCCCCCCCTAAAAATGACATACTGTACATGTTAAATAGGGCGCCCTGCTCTAGAGAGGTGAACTGTAGGCGGGTCATCTGGCAGTAGATAAGCAGGTTTTAGACGATCAATGGAGACCCAGTCTTCTTTGCCACGAATGTTTAGTAGGAATGCTTTCGGACTGCGTCGAATCACAAGGAAAGGGCCCGTGTAAGGGGGTGTTAGCGGTGGCTTGGTAGTGTCGTTGCGCAGGAAGACGTGCGTTGCAGAATGCAAGTCTGTTGGTATGTGATGCTTTGCTGGGGGCTTGTAAGTTTGCCGGCATGGAGTAAATTTTCCCACGACGTGACGTATGCGCTGGAGATCATTGGAGGAGGTTGTAGAAGGAAAATATTCGGCCGGGACGACCAACGGGTCGCCATACACCATTTCAGCTGCCGAGACGTCGAGGGCGTCTTTAGGAGTGGTCCTTAGTCCCAGGAGGACCCAGGGAAGCTGAGTAAACCAGTTTGAATCCTTGCAGAGGAACATCAAAGCTGCTTTGAGGGTGCGATGAAAACGTTCAACCATTCCATTGGCAGCGGGGTTGTAGGCCGTTGTCTGATGTAGGGTGATGCCCAGGAGATTCGCTAATGATGTCCACAATTGAGAGGTGAAAGTGGTTCCTCTGTCAGAAGTAATATGCTCAGGGATACCAAATCTTGCAATCCATCCAGAGAGTAAGGCAGATGTACATGAGGCGGACGTTGCAGTTTCCATTTGGATGGCTTCAGGCCAACAGGTGGAGCGGTCGATGACGGTAAACAGGTAACTATGTCCTTGTGATGTGGGTAGGGGGCCTACAACGTCGACGTGAATGTGTGCGAAATGACGCTGAGGTTGAGGGAAGGTGCGCACTCCTGAATCCGTGTGTCGATGTACTTTGGAAGTTTGGCAAGAAGTACAGGCGCGGACCCAATCCTTAGCATCCTTAGAAATGCCGTGCCAAATGAACTTTGCCTTCAGCCGTTGTGCAGTAGAACGGCACGAGGGATGTGAAAGGCCGTGAATGAAATCAAACACCTGTCGGCGCATGGGAGCAGGAATCCAAGGTCGTGGTCTGCCAGTACTGACGTCACAGAGGAGGGTGGTGTTGGAGTCGTCGAGGGGGAAGTCTTCCCAAAGGAGGGACGTGCAGGATGTCCTACATGCTTGATATTCTGGATCCTGTCATTGGGCTTCAGCCAGGGCGTTGTAATCCAATCCCAGTTGAACGGCAGCCAACGTGTTTCTTGACAGGGCATCGGCAACGGGATTAATTTTCCCAGGGACGTATTGAAAGGTGCAATTGTATTCAGCCACGGCGGAGAGATGTCGGCGTTGCCTGACGGACCAGGCATCAGACTGTCGAGTAAAGGCGTGCACCAGAGGCATGTGGTCTGTGCGAATGACGAAGGGCGTACCTTCTAAGAAATGACGAAAGTGACGGACAGCCAAGTGCACCGCCAGCAATTCTTGATCGAAGGTAGAATAGCCCGATTCTGCTTTGGACAGTTTTCTGCTGAAGAAGAGCAATGGGCGGGGCGAGCCCTTGACCACCTGCTCGAGTACTGTACCAATAGCGACGTCGCTGGCATTGGTAGAGAGAAGGAGAGGGGCATGTGTGATAGGAAAAGTGAGAGTCGCAGCAGTTGATAGGGCCTTCTTTGCATTGCAGAAGGCTGCTTCTTGAAGGGGACCCTACTTCAGGTCCTTCGGCTTGCCCTTGAGGGAGGCGTAGAGGGGAGCAAGAGTGGCGGCAATGGCTGGCAGAAAACGGTGATAATAGTTGATCATGCCCAAGAACTCCTGCAGAGCTTTGACGGTCGAGACCGCGGGGAAGTTCTGAACAGCTGCTACCTTCTTAGGGAGGGGGTGGACTCCTTCAGGAGTGATGCAGTGCCCTAAGAACGACACTTCGTTGGCGCCAAAGGTACACTTGTCGTACCGGACTACAAGAACGTTTTGTTGCAGGCGGTCGATCACGATGCGCAGGTGACGGAGGTGTTCCTCTTTTGAGGAGGAGAACACAAGTATGTCGTCCACATAACATACATAGAAAGGGAGGTCCCCTATGATGCCATCCATGAGACGTTGAAACGTGGCCCCAGCATTACGAAGGCCAAAACAGGAGTAATTGAAGGTGTATGTACCAAACGGAGTTGTGATGGCAGTCTTGAGGATGACTTCTGGGTTCATAGGCACCTGATAATACCCCTTCAGGAGATCGAGCGTAGAGAAAACCTTTGCTTTGTGCAGGTAGGAGGTCACGTTGCCAATGTTTGGGAGGGGGTAGTGATCCGGTTCTGTTTGCATGTTCAGGCGCCTGTAATCCCCGCACGGACGGAGGGAGCCGTCTTTCTTCAGAACGATGTGTAAGGGTGACGACTATGGGCTGGAGGCCTTTTGGCAAAGGCCCATTTCCTCCATTTTGGCGAACGTCTGTTTGGCGGCTGCGAATCGTTCCAGGCGCCAGACGTCTGAATTTTGCGAAGACTGGGGGTCCCGTCGTCTTGATATGGTGATAAATACCGTGCTTGGCAGGAACCGTGGGCGTTTGGTGAAGTTCTGGACGGAAAACTTCCGGGTACAACGTGAGGAGGTGTGCGTAGTCATCCGTGGGTGCGCTGATGTGGAGAGCAAGGTTAGAGGGGGCGGGTTGAAGAGGTGTCGACAAGTACGAGTCTGCGTTGACCAATCGTCGGTGGGCAACATCGACCAGAAGGTGGAAATGAGAGAGGAAATCCGCACCGAGGATTGGCACTGTGATTCAGCAACGAGAAACTTCCAATTGAATTTACCGTTTCCGAACGATAATGTGAGGTTCTCGTAACCGTAGGTGGGTATCGCAGATCCGTTGGCAGCTACCAAGCGGACGTCGTGTCTTGAAGAGTTTCCTTGGCAAAAGAGAACGACAAGCACCCATGTCTACCAAAAATCACACGCCCGTTCCTGCATCATGTAAAAAGAAAAAATTAGAAACACAGGAGGTCACCGCCACGAGCGATGGCCTACTTACACGTTTTTTGGCCACTGACAACCCTCGGCACATTTCTTCGCAGTTGCCCCGAATCTGAAATGGTAGTAGCAAAAGTGCAATGGATGGGAGGTAGTAAGTGGGTGTAGAAGTCGTTTGTTGGGGCGCGAGCGATTGGTGGGTGGTGGGTGGCTTTGTCGCCGCTTCGGCACGTCACGGGGTAGGCGTGTATGTCCTACGGCATTCATGTCAGCTTCGGTTGACGTTGAATAGGCAGCCTCTTTGTCAGGGGTGGAGGCGTTGATGGAGGTCTTGAAGTGGTTGTCCATAAGAGCGTCGGCTTTGGTCATCAAGTCCTTTATGGGTAAACTATCGACATCGGGTATGGCAGCGCGTATAGGTCCGGGTAAATGGCGTATCCAAAGGGCACGAAGTAGGTTCACCTCACGAGGAGAGCCGTCTGCGGCAGGTTGAAGGCGAGCGATACTGGTCATTTCCCTGAGGGCAAGCGAAGCCCTTTGGTCCCCCAACGGTTGTTGCGAGAGCTAAAAAAGCTTTGCTATACGGGCGGCTGGCGACGGCGAGTACTGCTGCAGAAGGTATGTTTTGAGGGCGTCACACGCTATTGGGGTGTCTCCTTGTTCACAAAGCCAGTCGGATATTTCTGGGAAGGTGTCCTCGGCTATCGCCGGGAGAACATAATCTGCTTTGGTGGTTGAGCGAGTCACGCCGTTGATGCGAAACTGGACTTCTGCGCGCTGAAACCAAGTAAACGCCTCTCCGCTGGCGAACGGTGAAAGTTTCAATGGAACAGCCGCAGCGCCAACTTCTGTAGAGTCCGTCATAGTACCAACAATGGAGGGGCGAGGGAGGTGGGGGTGGAAGGCGGTGGGAGCGAGTCGACTTCCGGGGTCACCAATGTGGCAGCCGAGAGAGAGGTTATGACTCAAAGGCAGGATGCCATCAACTGAGTAACTTTATTAAAGAACACTCTCCTTTATATACAAAACCTCAAGGCAACAGGATAATACATGTTAAAGAAAATGACAATGTTACATAGGCGACACACAGACATGTTTGTTCTGGTTCTTTTTAGTGTGAGGGAAGAGCGCAGATACAAGCATAATATATACAAAACAATTTATGTACGATCGTGTGACACACGGTTGGTACAGGGGCGTTGCCCCATCCCCGGAGAAAGAATGACATTTATTCATGTGTAAAGCGGCAAGGTTGGAAATGGTCTCAGTTTGTCCTTTGGAGTCCCCTACATACTAAATGGACAATACCAGCCATTTTGGGTGGGGCTTTAACTCCGACAGCCCCCTAAATCAAACCCGGTGTAAAGGATTCAAGCTACCCCCAGTTTCAAGCTAACCCGCGGTAACTTTAAACCGGTTTCAGATTACCGGGGAGGTAGTTTGAAACTGGTTTCAAGCTACCCCCCATGTTTTCAAGTTACCCCCCTCATTGAAATGGAAAATAATCTATATGACAGTGCACATATGCTTTATTGCCGACTTTGCAGCAGTAGAAAAAAAGTTTATTTCCGAAAAAGACAAAGAATTGTTTTCTTTTATCATTTAAGAAAAATGCCATTCTTGTGCTTCAGGTGTATGAGCCTCACACGGATATATTCGTGGAGAAATTAATACAAAAGTCCACAACGAGATGTGTACTTTGTTGCTATACTCTGTCAAATTTACGAGGAAGTTTGAGAGGTACTTAAAGACTAAAATACACGTGCCATATTTCCGAAATTTTGTCTTGAAAATAAAGAGAAAAGGATGCAATCTTACGTTATAATTAATGCCATTACTTGAGCTTTAATTCTACAAAAACTCAACTTCACCTTGTTATAGTTTTGTAGCATTATTTAGTCGTACTATAAAGAAACGAGACTCAAAATTGCCACTTTTTGGATATAGTTTCTCCGGTCAGTGATGGACATTCGTTAATCGGCTTTCGCCAGAAAGTATCCCTTATTAAACCTCCTTGCCTTGCGTGCAGGTAATGGCAGGAATCACCTGCGACGAAATTAACTTGCTGCCTGCGCTGCACACCCAGATGTAAGGGAGAGAGAGAGAGAGAGAGAGAGAGAGAGAGAGAGAGAGAGAGAGAGAGAGAGAGAGAGAGAGAGAATTACAAACGCTGTAACAGAGATGTTTCTAACATTATAGCCAATCAAGGGAGACACAAAAAGCACCATAAACTTTCCGTCAGCCAGAATGTAAGGTCATCTATCCCCATACAGAGCAACAGTAGGGATACGATACATACTTACTTATTATTATTATTATTATTATTATTATTATTATTATTATTATTATTATTATTAGCCAAGGTGCAGCCCTACTGGAAAGGGAAACAAACAAGTAGAAAGAAATAAAGGAAAGATATAAAGTTAGAATACAAAAATAACAAGAAGGCAAATGGGTATTGTATCATTAAAGAAATGTTTAAAGCAAACTGATAACAAGAAAATATAGTGAGTATGTTGATCTACCAACAAAAATAATAGAATAACTATTGTAAGAGACGATATGACAAAAGAAAAAGAAACATTTCGGCTGTGGCCTACAGAGAAGAAATGTTTTTTTTCAATAGGTGGTCGATTCCCAAAGGAGATTACTACAAAAATTTAGTGAGGTGAGAAGGTATACTACGATGTCGAAAATATGGCACCGTGTGTTTTTTGTCTTTAGATACACCTTGACCTTCGTACATTTAACAGAGTATAGTCTTCCAAGATTGGCTTTTTCGTTTTCCGAAGCCCCATTTGGGTACTTGGTGTTCACTACGTTGTCATAGATGATATCGAGGTTGTCCGATTTCCGTTCAGCACCCATACTGACGACATATAGAAATCAGGCTATGTATCAGTTTAGTGAGATCGGTGTTACTGTATGTACTTGAGTCGTGGTATAACAATGAAACAATATCCGATAGATTTTGTAGGTTTGAGAACAAATCCCTCAGAAGAATAATGGGATTTAAATGACAGGACAGGACTAGAAATGAAACTATAAGAGAGATTACTCGAGTGCCATATGTGAATGAGATCTTGATGTGGGGTCAATAGAGATGGTTTGGGCCCTCCCCAAGAGAGATTAGTTCACCAAACTTTTAACTGGGCTTTACAAGGCCCTAGAAGAACTGGAATACCCAGGCCTACATGGCTGAGGACTATGAAACGGTAAGTAGGCGATGAAGAATAGAGAAGTATTGATTTAAAAGCTCATAATATAGTGGCGAAATCTAACCGAGGCCCTTTGCGTCAATAGGCGTAGGTGGAAATGATGATGCTGATGATGAACGAATAAAGAGATTATAAAGTAATGTGAGGATAACCGTAAATTTAATAACAACACTCGCCGAAGTTAACGACAGGACCTTGTTTTCGGATTCATGCTACATAATTTTGTAACTTTTCACATTTCTTAACACAAATTGCGATATATTACACTAAGCACAAGGAACAAATGTAATTATAAACGTTCTTTGAATACCAGAATCTATAAAAATTATCGAATTAATAAAACTCGTTGTAGGTGAAAATTGCGGGAGATAAAAAGAACAGCCCACTGTCAAATACCGAAGCTGAGATGGAAAGGTATTGCGGTTGTAACTCGGCGGTGAAACTATGAATTCCTTTAATTGTAATTTTTATGAAACACTACAGTATACTCAAACCGAAGATATTGCCATTGATATAATCTAAATCTTTA
>NC_090743.1:82973465-82993465 GCF_036898095.1 Palaemon carinicauda | reverse complement strand
GGGGGAACTGCTCCCCCAATTTGAGTCTAAATTTCTCACTCTTCTATTTCTGCTTGTCAATATCACTTCGACCCCCTCCTAACCTTATAAACTTTCTTTTGTCTACCTGTCTCAATTCTACGAGTAATATTTCCCTTATCTTTATACATACATATATATATATATATATATATATATATATATATATATATATATATATATATGTATATATATATTCATATTCTTTATTTTACATGTATATATATATTCATATTCCTTATTTTACACACATATATATATATATATATATAAATATATATATATATATATATATATATATATATATATACACACACACATATATATATATATATATATATATATATATTCTTTTTATTTTAGACGTTTTTAATAGTTTATATTGGACATATCTGTTTTGACGCTGTTACTGTTTTTAGAATGATTTATTATTAATTTATTCTCATCATTTATTTATTTCCTTATTTCCTTTCCTTACTGGGTTATTTTTCCATATTGGAGCCTTTGGGCTTATAGCATCTTGCTTTTCCAACTAGGGTTGTAGCTTGGCTAGTAATAATAATTATTATAATAATATATATCCTTCTTTTAAATGGCTTGTATATATCCCCGTTTGTTATTACTGCTATCTTAGATGAATGGTAAAATTGATCATGGTTGGGAGTTATTTGCATTTTAAGCTATATGTGAGAGTATTAAATGATCTCAGCTATCCCGAAGATATTTGGACCATTTTTTGGCGTAAATATCCACAAGGGTTGGGTCATCGAAATCCGGAGGGATCCAATCCTTGAAATAGGACTCTCGGCTTCTTGCTGGAAGACCATCATTACATATATGTGGAGGATGATTCTATATTTTCTTTGTCTCAGTTCTAACAGGTGGGTTTAGCTTTCACATGTGCCTCTACATCTGTTTTGGTGCTACTCTTCGGGTAGGGTACAGATTGGACCATCTGGGACATATGGTCTCATTGAGCCGATGGTGGATAATGCAAATTTTCTCGCCAACGTATGATGATATTACCAAAGCTGACAAACCAACCAACAAAGAATGAACAAAGAAATATTTCTGATAATGACCCTTATCCCCAGGATATGCTGACTCCCCCTCCCCCCGGCACTGTTGACGACCTCTGCCAATATTATTAGGTAAATTTCTGTTGACGACTTAGGAATAAAAAAGGTCTCCTCTACTGTTGGGTAACACAGGGAAACTGCTAATCCTTCATGTTACCCAAATTCCAATAGATACAAATTATGATAGCCATATAAAGCATTTGACTGCTATGGATTGATATATGAAATAAGAATGAAACTTGAAAACGAAAAATTAACATCTTACAATAGTTATGACGAAGCCAAAGCAATTAATGCAATATATAACATTAATAATATCAAAATTGATAATTTTTGGAAAAAGATGATTCAACTATGCCTTTCCAGAGAGAGCCAAAACCACCAATGTGGCTTGTTGCCAAGCCTAAAGGGATTACAGGGAATTATTTCAAAAATTTCTAACTAATTCAGAAAAAAAGTAGGAACCATTACACCCGGTGATATATCTCGCTTTGGAAAAAATAGCTTCCTCACTCATGCCAAAAAAATGCACGAAATCTATAATACTGTCTAACTCCAAGGCAAGTAGCGATGATATTACGTTAGATGTAAGATACCTCCCAAATTTTAGTTATGGAAGAGGAGTAGTCTTCAATAAAGACCTGTAGAATTTATAGAAGAGGATACACTGACCATGCGTCCATTGACTTTGTGGAAAGTGCTTAAAATTCCTGGGACATCAATGATTATCCTTACTTTCTAAGATCCTGATGTACTTTTCCACATTGTTATTGAAAATAAATGGATTAAAGTTCGACCTTACAAACAGAAGCCACTATAATGTTTCAATTTTTTGAAATTTGGACACCTTTATAAAGTTTGCAAAAACGATAAAATGTGTAGCATTTGCTCCAGATCTTACCATGGAGGCCGGGTGTTTGAACTCCAACTCAAATGATAAATCCGCTGATAATAGCTACGAGCTTTATAAGTTGGAAGAAGCTGCCCTCAACAAATACAGTGTACAACACATACTGTGGGACTTGCCAAAAAGACTACTGAATAAACCAAGCAGCAATGCAAAGCCATTAGAATCAAGAGGAAATTTACCGTAGGGGACATCAAACCCACTCAGTACTGCCAGTATTTCTAAGAAAATAGATACATCATCAAATGATAAAATGCTGCATGACAAGGTAAGCATATTGCCTTCTTAGCCTTTGCCACGGTGTATTCTGTTCATCATTCGTCTTCCATTCAAAACAATACTACAAACCTCTCTCAGGCCGTGTCCTTTGCCTGATTTGATGGAGGTTGCAATTAAAACCTATTTACCCATTGCAACTGTAAGAAATATTAAAATTATGACTTTAAATACATATGTTTTGTCTGTTGATGTTTTTGTTCAACTGGAACACAACTTAAATAAATCAGAAATTCAAGTTGAGGTCCACCATCCCCCTCAACAATTGGATCAAAAGGACTCAGGAAATGATTGTCGTAAAACCCAATTTATCAACAACCCTCTCTAAAGAAACCACCGGGAAATAGAGTTAGATAAAAAATTGCCAATGGGAAGAACTCATCCAAGGTGTCTTCCAGAAAAAGCCATAGTTTTTCCTCCATTTTGCAATGGAATTTTCAAGGTTTAAGGGTCAAATATGAAGAATTTAAGCTCCTCATTCATGAGCACTCCCCTATAATTGTATGTCTGCAGGAGAGAAAGCTCAGTGTTAATACTCCTTGACGTCATGAGTATGTTAATTATACGGCATATATGATCAACGAGCAGTGAGCCATGGCGGAGGTCTTGTACACGTTTGTTGAGGTGTTCCCAAAAACGGGCGAAAAATCTATTTTTGGGTGAGGTAGCCATGTCGTCCTGATGGAAGTTCCTATTAGGTAGCTTTCTAGGGTATATTTGACTACAGTGATATTCCCAGAGAATTTTACCTTAAGGTATCCAGAATTCTAACTCCTGGAGCGAATATCCCTAAATAATCTCACAGGGATATCGCATAATATCAGGGGATGTATTCTTGACACGTCACATAGCTATCTTCGCCCCGAACAGTATTAACGCTTCGAGGGGGTATAGTGACAAGAATCTGAAACGAGAATGAAAAGAGAGCCGCTCAGAAGGGATCTCTCCTATCCCGTTTCCAGTGTGTATCTGATGAAGGCGGTAGTGCCCTCTTTATTCCTTGTAGCGATATACGAGGTGTTACAGATACTGTACTATAGGGAGGGGTCAACAGGCCCTTTTACAATAAAAGGAAGGGCGGGTCCA
Organism: Palaemon carinicauda; assembly: GCF_036898095.1. Lineage (NCBI taxonomy): Eukaryota > Metazoa > Arthropoda > Malacostraca > Decapoda > Palaemonidae > Palaemon > Palaemon carinicauda. The sequence continues at coordinate 82,990,099 of NC_090743.1, read as the reverse complement.
TCAGGACGACATGGCTACCTTACCCAAAAATAGATTTTTCGCTTCGCTCAAAATCCGTTTTTTGGGCTCAGGCCATGTCGTCCTGATGGAAGTTTACCAGAGCATTACTGTATCTGTGGATTCTCAATCAGTGCCGTACTCTCAAGAAAGTATTTTCCTGGTCCGTCTAGACCTAGAGACCTATGATGTTATCATCATACATCATTTCATCTAAGCATGAACTATGTTATTGCTTCCTGGTCCCTACAGAGAAGAGTCGTACTAGACTCTGGAAAAGTCTCGAGGAGTACATAAAAATTTATGGATGACAAAATGACAAGCTTGTATAGCAATCTCGCCCTATACAATATAAAGCAAAGTTTGTTTAAGAGTCACCAATGTCAGAATGAATTTGTGACACCTTCCCCAATGTGACTACTCTTATAAACTATTGGATAGTGGTTGTATCCGCATAGAAACAAATTTCGCCTCTTTGCCACCAACCCGTTAGGGTACCACTAGAGTGAGTGGACTTTTGCTTGAATCAGGGAACAGTCTCGAAAGACATACCATGATGAAAATATCCATATTTTAATCTTAATGCTCAGTACATTTCTAATAAAATGAGTGTGGGTGAATAAGACGCAGGGTTCACTATGAACAAGTTTATTAAAATTTAATAAACGTACCTATCAGATCAACATTTATAAAATTTATAAAATGTGGATGATATGCGTAAAAGCATAAAGAAAAACAGTCAACAGAAAATATTGTTTCATCTACTAGGAAACAGATTTGCCACTCCAATTGAATTATTAATAATAATGATATAGTCTGTATACTGTTTACATACACTAGCGTAAAAAACGCTTGGCACAAGTGTCCGTATTATGCTATAGATTACCGACGTCAATGGAACAGTTCGTAAGGACACTTTCGTGGCCTATCGCTCAGCGTGTAGTAACATACAGTGACTACACGCGCACCCTCTTAATTATTTGTCCCAAATTAATTACACTGTTCCTCGCAGACTTAAAACAGATGGTTAAAGAATTCTACCTGCTACTACCACAGATCTCATAAGTTGCTCCACTTGCTTCGGTTAGTGCATAAAAAACACCTTGGATGACTACCAGCCAGTGTACAAATAAGGATGTTCAAAGTCCATATAATTAAAGAAATTTTATGGAAGAGGCAACTTTCCTCGGATCCTGACTAACGGGTGTACTGTCTGGATCCGTTCTGCGAATAACATGGGTGAATTTCGCCCATAGTTATAGATAACTTTGAACCTAGGGTTTCTCTTCTGAACAGCTGTCCTCCCATAAAGTCTGAAGTTCTATGAAGATAGACCTTTAGGCACTCCACTGGACATAGAGATGCATCTTCCTTCAGAGGGAAGATTCTCTAGGGACCCCACCTGTTGGTGGGTAGCTTGTTCCTGGTAAGAAACGTTGGGTCTGGAAATAGATTCAGTTCTCCCTCCAAGAACTGGACGTGGCCTTCCTCTCTAGAGAGAGCCACTATTTCATAACTCTGGCCCCCAAAAGCGAGTACAAACAGAAATATGACTTAAATTCAAAACCTTCCAGGCACATTCCTCATTGTCCGATATTTATACACAATGAGGAATCATATCTAATGACCATGCAAACGGTCTTTGGAAGCGCTGGAGGGCTGGTTCATTAAGAACGTCGTAAGAAAGGTTGACCTGTAAGGAATATGGTATCTGACTTGTCAAGGCAGGCTTGAACAATAGAATTGTGTTGGCTGCTAAACCTTGCTCATGAAGGTGAATGAAGAATGATAAATAGGTTTCTGTCGGGATTTCTTTCGGTTTCTTCGCCTTGACAAAGGATAGCTATTTCTTCCCTGAAACCTCATAATGTCTTCTGGTTTCCTCCAAAAGTCTAAACTGACTTTTAAACACCGAATCTTTTTCTCATCGTTAAGGAGAGAAAATTATGAGATGTATGTTCCGTGTTTTCTGTGATGGAGCGAAGACAGTCGACTTCTGTACTCGCTGAGACAGGGATGGATCTGGTGGCGGTACGAATTTTAGTCGTAGTTCCTATGCCAGAGGGAACCTCACGCTATTTGGCCATTTGTGGGCCACTATTGCCGCTTTCCCTTTGAAGGGTCTCAGCTTATCGAGGACCTTCAAAAGGAGGTTGTGCGGAGGGAACATAGATACTGGACCATCTGTTCCAGTCCAGGGACATAGCGTCCACTACCTCCGCTGACGGCTCCTCGTAAGGGGACACGTAACGATATATTTTATTGTTGTCTTTCGTCGCAAAGAGGTCTATCTGCAGCTCTGGGACTTGACTCGAGATGAAGGAGAACGATCCTGCGTCAAGGGACCATTCTGACTCTATAGGTGTAAATCTAGATAGAGCGTCCGCTGTCACATTGCAGAACCCTTGAATGTGAACTGCCGACAGGTGCCATTTCTTCCTTTCCGCCAAACAGAATATGGCCAACGTCACTTGGATCACTTCGCGCGTTTGATGCGTATTTTCTCCAGACTCCTGTTGCATCCTTAAGCTATGCTCTTAGCACTGGATCTGTTATCGAAGCAAACTGTAGAGAGCCCAGCACTCCCTCCTGTTCGCGTCTTGATATCCGTTTGGATTTCAATAGTCTCTCGACAGATCCTGTTATTTCTTTCCTCTTCTTACTAGGAATGGAAAGCTGATGTGACTCCAAATTCCAGTGAATTCCCAACCACTGAAATTTTTGAGCTGGAGAAAGAAGAGACTTTTTGATGTTGGTCTTGAATCCCAGATGTTCCAGGAACTGGATCACTATCTTAGAAGCTTGCATGTATTCTGTCCTGGATGCTGCCCACACCAGCCAGTCGTCCAAGTAGGCTACTACTTGGACCCCCTTTAGGCGTAATTGATGGATGGCTGCGTTCGCGAGCTTCGTGAAAATCCTTGGGGCTATGTTTAGCCCGAAAGGCATGGCTCTGAAGGCGTAACGTTTTCTATGTAACTTGAAGCCTAGGTAGGAGGAGAGGTGACGATTAATTGGAATGTGCCAATAAGTGTCAGACAAGTCTATATAGACAGTATATGCCCTTCTGGGCAGTAGGGTCCTTATGTGCTGAAGCGTGAGCCTTCTGAACTTGTAGTTCACTATGAACTTGTTGAGTGGCGACAAGTCTAGAATAACTCTGAGTTTTTCTGAGTCCTTCTTTGGAACACAAACAGCCTTCCTTGGAATTTTATGGACTTAACCTTCCGGATTACTCTTTTGTCTAAGAGTTCTCGGACATATTCTTCCAGAACGGGGGATGAGTGTTGGAAGAATTGAGGAAATTGAGGTGGAGGACTGCTCCAGCTCCAACCTAGTCCATTTTTAATTAGGCTGTGGGCCCAGGGATTGAAAGTCCAGCGATCCCTAAATAGCTGTAATCTCCCTCCTACTGGAAGTATCTTACTTCTGTTGTTGTGGACCTGAGGCCTTGCCTCCTTGACCGCGTCCTCCCCTGTATCCCCTTCCTCTTGAAGGGCGTCTAGAAGAACCTCTGGCTGTTCCTCTAGCTCTCGAACGAAAGGAAGAAGTCTGCCTTTCGAAGGCTGGGTTAAGAACTGGCGACTGTGTCGCCACTTGTTGAGGTACCAGCTGGTACGTGGTTGGAGGTTGTGCCACTATCTGAGGCACCGCAGTCACAGGAAGTTGTTGTTGTTGCTGTTGGTAGGGTTTAGCCGGCTGAGAGGAGGGCCTAGGCCTTTTGTCTTCCTCTTGGGTTGGGGACCCTCATCCGGAGAAGACTTTCTCTTGAGATCCAAGCCCCACTTTTTGGGAAGGTTTCTATTCTCTGTTGCGGCCTTGTCTACTACCTCTTTAACCACTTCATTGGGAAAGAGGTCTTTACCCCAAATACGAGAGGAGATCAGTTTCCTCGGGTCGTGCCTCACTGCAGCCGAATCGAACACGAACTCTCTACAGGATCTCCTAGCATTAATAAAGCTATAGAGATCCTTCGTAACTGTAGCCAGATCGGTTTTGGCCACAACCATGAACATGTCCTGGATCTTGGGGTCACTTGTCATCGTTTCTAGTGTCGTTTGCAACGACATCGTTGCCGCAAGTCTTTCCTTTGTTTCTTGCTCTCTACGCAAGAGAACCTCCGACAGTTTTGGAAGTACCTCACCGAACTGGCGTTCAGCAATATCAGCTTCCAGCTTCCCAGATGAGAAGGTAAGGTGTACGTCCTTCCAGTCTTCTTGGTCCAAGGGCAAGGTCAGAGATAACGACTTGCACTCCTCCAGGGAGCCTTTAAGGCTGCCTTATATCCCTTTTCCAAGAAGGCAAAGGCTCTGGTAGGAGAGGCCACAAAAGAGGGAAGCTTCTTACTTAAGGCGGGGACCTTTGAGTTAGTGAAGCCCCTCTCTTTCATGGAGCTTGCTAGTAACGTCTGAGCTTTACTATGGTCAAAAACTATGACCTCCTTCGGCTCCCTCTCCTCCTTTGAGGCTGGCTCCTTCCTAAGACGGACATAGCAGTCCGGATAAGAATCTTTGTTGGGCCAAAATTCCACTTCTTTCAGGGGAATTGCTCCCAACTTTTCTGAGATCACGATCTTCCCAGTTGTCATTGGCATGTGTTCGGCATACCTCCAAGGATTGGTATCCGAGCACAAAGGAAGATCCTGCACGCTGTGCCGCTTCTGGGGCCCACGGGATGCTGCAAGTCTGCGTATCATCAGTTTCATTGCAGCTTCCTTCTCATCATTCTTCCTTTGAATTTGTTGGATCATCTCAACAATGGAAGAAAGAGTCCTTCCCAGTTCATCTGGGATAGCAGACGATGTAGACGGAATAGGTTCTGGGTCCGGAACCGATGTAACCGACACTTCGTCGATTTTTTCCTCTTCTACTTGAGGAGCCTGGAACAGCTCCTCCTCCTGACCTTCTCCTAGAAGGTCCTTCTCAGTAGAATCCGACATCTCCGACATCCTATCGTCCAATTGGATGTCTTGAACGGCGGCTGAGACTTCAGAATCTACCGGATTCTGGGCAATTGGTATCTCCACCTGAGGCTGGGGGATGATTGCATCAGCCGATGCTTTAGGGAAAAGGTAGGCCCTCATCTTCTCATTTGGAAGGTAGGAACCTGAGGTGTTTTTCTGAAAACCCCTCACCCAGGATCGTAACGTTTCCCTGGCAGCATCCCTTGACTCCATTGACTTAGGGTCGTCAAAAGCCTTGGTAATCAGGTTAGAACAAAATGTACAAACCTGAGGGTCCCAATAGCGGAGATCACCTCTGGAGGCTGCGCATGCTGCGTGCCTCCTGCAATATTGATGTCCACAGGAGTTCTTACTGCGGACATTACAGAGAAGAAAAATCCATGAGTATCAAGTGAAGGCTTTCACTTATATTGAGACATTTAGCTTATATAGAAAAACTATAAAAGAAAGAAGGAAAGACACATACTTGTATTTCCTGTCCGGTCAATTGCTGAAACTTCCCGAGATATCAAAAAGTTTAGGTTAATTCTATTCTAGAATACCTTATGTAATTTCCTAAACGGAAATTGAAGGTGTAGTTCACACCTTGAGATAAAGTTTTAATATACGGGATAGAAAGAATACAGAAAGAACTTACTTTCTATGTATTGTACGGTCTCAACAAAAGGCTGTACAAGATAACATTAAGTATGATGAAAAACTTTTAGTGTTATCACAAGTTCTGTACAGCAGTTTCTGCTAATGCAGTGTGTACTACACTACAAATACAGCAACTACTGTACATCGCATGCTATTGTGCCGGCCGGCAACTACCCCTGTATAATTCAAAGATATACTATCTTTAACTAATAGGCTGCAGCTCCCTGATTCGTGACTGGGTGCCGGCCGGCAATCATTGCCAGCCGACGGCTGAAAACACTAATACCCGGCTGCCGGCTGCTAATCACAGTGGCCAGCAGATTCGGGCTGCGTTTCCACTGCCGGCAGGCAAAGGTAATAAAACCCTTGCCCGCCGACAGTAGCCACGAACCAAAGAACCTCCACCTGCCCGGCTATTGGCTGTTAATCCGGCAGCCGGGTTAGGGGTGCAACACAATAGTCAGAGAAACAGTATGGATGTAAGGTTATAAGGCGGCATTGCCATAAAACCTTCCATCCAGAAAGAGTGAACTTATGAAAGGGGAGAATGTAGCATTCAGGCTTCCAAAGAATCTATAGCCTACCGGGCTCTACCGGCAGACATGGAAGGGAGACCAAGGGAGGTCTGGGGTTCACTCTGCAAAGAATAAAGGGTCTCTGGCAGCTGACACGCAGTGCCAGCCGGCAGAGAGCTTGGCCTGTCCTCCATCCTAACCTATACTAGGTACGGAAGTAGGACTGCGGCCAAAAGAAAAGAAAAGAAAGAGAGGTGGGGAAGGGATAAGGGTCCTATAGACTTCGTTCTAGCAGGAGACACACTCAGCCGTTAGGGAAGCTCATCCTAACCAAGAGTTGTCTATTAGGGAGGAAAACTGGCAATACTTGCTAACCTCCTCCTAACCAGAACAAAGTTAGGTGAAGTTATTTCGCCGGGCAACAGAGAAAACTCATTCTCCAGCCCGAGAAAAACAACACAGGACAGTCTGCTAGGACACTAGAGTAAGGAATCATCTCTTACAGAATCCTTCCAACATGGACTAGGGAAGCAAAGCTTCCTGTGTCCGCCCCTAACCTAGCAAAGGAGACTCATTCTCCATGCTTGGAAGAAGCAGACCACAGACTAGAAACACTGATGTTCTGCCCTAACCCAAAAAACCAGTCACTCTGGTTATCAGGTCAGGACAGACATATCCATGAATAGTTATACCTGAATTATTATACAGATAGAACCACTAGGATTAAGCCGAAGGCTTACAGAGGGAGAGAGGGATTGAACTTAGCCTCCGGGGGAGAAAAGAACAATCGGGGATGTGCGAAAGTATACTACTGTACCTAGAATACTAGACTAGGTAAGATGAGAATCGATTACCTAAATCACCGAAACTCTCTCGTATACAATCTTGGAAAAACATTCAACAATATCTTACATGTATAAAATATTTGCCTATAGCTTCAATAATATATCATTCGGAAAAACTTATATCATGCATGAAAGTACTAGTGCTAGACGTCTAGGCTACGAAGCCTCACGAAGGGCAAGATCGGTACCTCGACCCGTGTCGAAATCACCGAGCTAAAACTGACGGTATAATATAAGCCTTCCTAGCGGAGCTAAATAGCTAAATTATTAAAGCACAACAAACCGGAAATGTCGCTCCAGCTAACTAAATGACCCATAAGAGCGAGCGATAGCATCCAGGATGCCTCCGGTAGGCAATAGCTCTTGTTTACATTAAAATCACTTTTGATTTAATTCAAAACGACAAGAGCTTACATTTATATATAGTAAAGATAATACTCAACTTCCTAGAGGCAGCAGAGGCCGGAGAAGTCATCAAAATGTTGAAATGAAATAAATCCAAAATAGCGAGAGAACACAAGGGAAAACACCGAGTAGTAGAGCTACACGAAAAGGAATGAAGAGGGCGCTACCGCCTTCATCAGATACACACTGGAAACGGGATAGGAGAGATGCCTTATGAGCGGCTCTCTTTTCATTCTCGTTTCAGATTCTTGTCACTATACCCCCTCGAAGCGTTAATACTGTTCTGGGCGAAGATAGCTATGTGACGTGTCAAGAATACGTCCTCTGATATTATGCGATATCCCTGTGAGATTATTTAGGGATATTCGCTCCAGGAGTTAGAATTCTGGATACCTTAAGGTAAAATTCTCTGGGAATATCACTGTAGTCAAATATACCCTAGAAAGCTGCCTAATAGGAACTTCCATCAGGATGACATGGCCTGAGCCCAAAAATATCTTTGTCTACCTATACCTCTCTGGAGGCAGTAGTTGTATAAATTGATATAAGGAGAAAATACACAAGTGCTCTCTTCACTTGCCTCCAAGTGATAGCATGTCATATAATAATTAATAAGAGGCAATTCAACAACTCTCAACCTTTTCTCTTTCTAGGAGATTCAAATGGTATACATCCTGTATGGGGAGACGTTTTAGTAAAGGCAAGGGTTAATATATCATCAATTGTGGAAAATGAATATGTAGGATTACTTAATACAAGAGTACCCACGGATATCCAGACAGATACCTTGTCATGCATTGGCCTTTTCGAAATTGATTGGCATACTAGTGATTATGCACCAATCATTATAAACACCAACAATAATCCACCTTTAGAAAGATGCCACTATAGAACCTTGACAAGGTGGAGTGGGATAGATTTCGGGAGCTAAGCGAAATTGAAATGAATGCAGAACAGTTTGAAAGTGTTAATGATGCCATAGACATACTGAATGGAACTCTCCATACAGCCGAAATCAATTCGATTCCCAAAACCACAGAGTTATTCAAATGGAGACCAATCCCCTGTCGGTCTTCAGAATTATGTGTCCTGCCAAGAGCCACACGAAAATCTTTAATTCGATTTCATAGATGCCATGCAGATGAGAATTTGATAATATTCCATAAATGTAGACCATAGTTCTCTCGTACCATGAAAGAAACTAGGCACCGGTCTTGGATATCTTCAGTTTCCTCAGTCAACAGTAGAACACCATCTGTATGGAGGAAAATAAAATAGGTAGCAGGTAAATTTACCCCCAACCCACCAACAGTGTTGATGGTGAATGGTCAGTAGGCCTATGTGACTGGAACAAATGAGGTTAGCAATGCCTTGGCCAATCATTTCTCCAATGTATCATGAAGTGCGAAACAGCTCCTGGTCACTAGTATAGAAGCATTGAAGAACAGAAAAAGCTAAATTTTACAACAGAGAATTAGGAATCTTACAATGCTCCTATTTTGCTTCCGCATGTGCTACTTGCATTGATACAGCCCCTGGACCCGATGGAATTCCATATTCAAGAATACCAGATGGAATTCCATATTCAAGAATAAAACATGTACCTGTTAATACTAAGTTATTAATTTTGACCATTATTAACAGAATATGACATGATCACAGTTATCCAAGCATATAGAAACTAGCTATTATTTTAGCCTTTTTTTAAACCCGGTAAGGATTAGTTTTAGCAGCAAATTATCGACCAGTTGCATTGACATCTTGGTTATGTAAGATCATGGAAAAGATGGTCAATGTAAGACTGGCGTGGTACCTGGTGAAGAAAGATATTTTATCACCTATCCAGTGTGGATTTAGAAAAATGCACTCAACGACTGATGTGTTGGTACGACTTAAGTCCACTATTTGTGAAGTCTTTGCTTCCAAACAGCACCATGTAACAGTTTTTTTATCTTTTTTTTTGAAAAGGCATATGATACTGCATGGAGATATGGTATACTTAAAACCATTCACAATTTGGGATTGTGAGGACAGCTGCTATTGTTCATTCATTCGTTTATTTCACATAATTTTTTTCAAGCTAAAGTGGGTGAAATTCTTTCAGAGAGGAAATGTCAGGAAGGAGTAGTTCCCCAGAGTAGTATGCTAAGTGTAACCTTATTTACATTAGCTATTAATGGGATATCCTCTTTCATTCCTCATGATATTCTCTCAACACTATTTGTAGCTGATCTCTCCATATCATTGGCTGGAGCTAGAATGGCAATGGTTGAGAAAAAACTGCAACTCTCAGTTGACAAAATTATTCACTGGGCTGATGTGAATGGATTTAAGTTTTCGCCAAGAAGATCTACTGTTGTCCATTTCTGTCGTATTTGGGGGCTACATCCTGACCTTGATATTTACATCAAAGGTCAACGGATCCCATGTGTTATTGAAGCTAGATTTTTAGGATTGAAATTTAATTGTAGGCTGACATGGGTTCTTCACTTAAAAGCATTAAAAGTAAAATGTCTCGAGGCTTTGAAACTTTTATAAGTTTTGTCCCGTACATCATGGGGACAGACCGCAAAACTAAGTTAAAGTTGTGCAAGACCTTAATTTTTTTTTCTCAAAAACTAGTTATGGGTGTGAAATATACTCCGCCACCCTAAGCCAATTAAGGATTTTAGATTTTATACACCCCACTGGTATCGGATTACCCACAGTAGCCCATGGGACTACACAAATGGCAAGCATCCTTGTTGACGCTGGAGAATTACCTTTGGACCTTTACCAAAAGTCTTCTATTGTTTGGTGTTAGTTTAGGTTGCAAAGGCTTCCTAATTCTTCAGCTTGTCAGACTGAAAGCTTTGTGAAGTATTGTAGCTCTTTTGAGTTGCACCCAAAATATCCCCAACCTTAAGGTTTTCGGGTGGAATAATTAGTAATTAGTCTTGATATTGCTGGAAGTAAGGTGCTCCCGTTTAAGATATCATCAACTTCTCCTTGGAAATTACCAGAGATATCTTTTTGTAAACATTTTATTGGTATAAAGTATATGTGATATGTGAAATTTGTCCCCTTCCGTTCTTCCTGTTCACTGAACAAAGTTTGATACAATTCTTTTGGTCCCCAAATGACACTGGATTTTATTATCGTCATCATCAACATCATCATCATCATTATTATTATTATTATTATTATCATTATTATTATTATTATTATTATTATTATTATTATTATTATTATTATTATTATTATTATCACTAGCTAAGTAACGACCCTAGTTGGAAAAGCAGGATGATATAAGTCCAAGGGCTCCAACATGGAAAAATAGTCATGTGAGGAAAGGAAATAAAAAAGTAAATAAATTACAAGAGAAGTAATAAACAATTAACGAAACGATAACTAATATAAGAAATTTTATAGTTTATCTTATAACAAAATCAATGATGGTAAAAAATTAAAGTTTTATGAAAGATTATTTACATATCAACATGACGATAATTAAGGGACAAAAACATATAAAACATAAATCATAAGGTGAAGTTAAACCTGAATTTGAAAAAAGGCATAAGTTAATAATGCATAAATCAGGCAGCAAAGTTGAAAGAGATTTATTCAACAAAAGAAGTTTATGAGTCTTTCACAGAAGCACTGTCTGCAAGACATTAATGACGCAAACAAAACTGAATGAGGAACACTGTTTGAATGCTGCAGTTATGCGAGACTTTTAACTGAATGACAAAGACTTATAAGACTTTAAGGAGATTATGAGGAGAGTTGATTATGTAAGTCTAAACTGGTGGCAAATTCAACGGATTAACAAAATCGAGAGATGAAGGTTTCAAAAACATTACTGAATGATACAAAGTTTATATATTTGAATGAAAGAAACATATGGCTCCCTCTCCCCCTTGGAGTAGTACTTTCATTGAACCCCATACGGTGCACTATAGGCATTACTGAAAAGTCTTTGCAGTGACCTATCGGCTCCTATCTGTACCTTCTTTTTAGTCTTCTACTTTACCTGCGTTCCCTACATGTCTTTTTTTTAATCTTGCTTTCCAAGATCTCTTAACTTTATAGTACAACTTTGGAGTATTAATCTATATGCACCTTGGTGCATAATGGTCTCCCCTGTCCTGGCACCGGGTCATACGGCCCAAATTCCATAAGACTAATCGGGAAAAAGGTGAAATGGGAAAAAGATCAAAGAGGAACATTTTCACACACGGTATCTTATCAAATATAAATCCAGTTAAACAAAAAATACGAAAGATTGTAAAATTTACAGAACACAGGAATTCATTTTGGAAACACTAACGAATTGGAATAAAATCCAGTAAATATGAGTAAACACTTCTAAAAGAAACTTGCTTCAATACTTGAATAGCACTTATATAAGTTATTCGCTTTACCTTCATGAGTAATACCTGAATTTTTTTGATGCTGGGTATGTCCTTTTAACAAGTGTCTCATTATCTCGGTTATATATGGATGCATTAGCCAAGAGCGGTTTTTGAAGAGTCAATTGACGTCATGAAAATAAGATTTAAATATTTGATAATATGAAATATGGATCAACTTTAAATGGGTTCATGAATGAATCATTGATGCGTGATTAATTTCGCTTTCATGTTAGAAGGCCAAATCTTGACTCATTTGATTACGAAAGGAAATACAAACGCCATAAGTTTAAGGTTCCAATATTTTTTTCTCTTTATTTTCGGTGTTTTTGTTTGTTAAAGACTTCATAAAGGATCACTTACATGAGATATTTTTACATAAACAATTAAATTTTAGTTTGTTTGTTTGAGGCTTCTTCAAGAATAATAAGTTAAGCTTGCTGGACTCTTAAATTGATAGAAGTTACCTGTAATATGTTATAGCACGGGGTCTTTCCTCTTTAACTTAGAGTAAAAAGAGCAAGATTATTCGCTCTCTCTCTCTCTCTCTCTCTCTCTCTCTCATATTAGCTTCGTGATATCTACACACGCACACACTGAATACATATATACATGCATATATATGTATATATTTATATATGTATATATATATATATATATATATATATATATATATATATACAAACATATTTATATATATATATATATATATATATATATATATATATATATATATATATATATATACTTTATAGTTTATATATATGTATACATATATGTATATATATGCATATATATACACACACACACACACACACACATATATATATATATATATATATATATATATATATATATATATATTCTATATATTCCTAAATAATATGTGATTACTCATAAAAGAATACGAATATTACCTCAGAAAGGTTAAGTGTTATTAATTTTTACTTCCCTACAATGGCTCGCGATATTAACAGATTACCAGACGTAAATGATACAGATATATAAATAAATCCGAGAAAACATAATACTCCACATATCGTTTAGTGATATCTATATCCCTTAGAATTGGTCTTTCTCTCTCTCTCTCTCTCTCTCTCTCTCTCTCTCTCTCTCTCTCTCTCTCTCTCTCTCTCTCTCTCTCTCCTGATGTAAAGACAGATATGAACTGCGAATGACTTTCAACCGATCCAGCATAGCCTACCCCCATAGAAAAAAATACATGACAGCAGTCTCCCCCCTGTGATAAAGAGCAAGTGTCTGGCTATATATATATATATATATATATATATATATATATATATACATAAATATATGTGTATATATATATATATATATATATATATATATATATATATATACACGTATATGTATATGTATATATACACACATGTCCATCTATCTGTCTATCTATCTATTTATCTATCTATTTATATATATATATATACATATATATATATATATCTATATATATATACACATATATATATGTATATATATATATATATATATATATAGCCTATACACGTATATGTATATGTATATATACACACATGTCCATCTATCTATCTATCTGTCTATCTATCTATCTATCTATCTATTTATATATATACATATATATATATATATATATATATATATATATATTTATATATATATATACTGTATATATATACAGTATATATGTACATATATATATATATGAACATATATCACAAGCACACGTGATTTTAATTAATGTAAATATCACCCACGAATAGCATTTAATACCGAATTCTATCTTGGGAATATATATCCACTTAGAATTCATTTTATGGTAACAGCTTCTGGCCGGGTGGGGATTCGAACCACCACCTGTACGGCTAGAATCCATGCTGGCAGGGACCCTACCGAATCAGCTATCAAGAGAGACTAAAAGTTTATGACAAGTCCCCCTACTTATTCCTGTCGAATTCAGGAATCTGTTCATAGACTTGAAATAAACCCATCTCCACCATGATAGCTGAATCGTGAGTTTGCAACACGTGGTTATTTTAATGAACATATATCACAAGCACACGTGATTTTAATTAATGTAAATATCACCCACGAATAGCATTTAATACCGAATTCTATCTTGGGAATATATATCCACTTGGAATTCATTTTATGGTAACAGCTTCTGGCCGGGTGGGGATTCGAACCACCACCTGTACGGCTAGAATCCATGCTGGCAGGGACCCTACCGAAGCTGTTACCATAAAATGAATTCCAAGTGGATATATATTCCCAAGATAGAATTCGGTATTAAATGCTATTCGTGGGTGATATTTACATATATATATATATATATACATATATATATATATATATATATATATATATATATATATATATATATATATATATATATATATATATATGGTACTTGATGTTAAAACAATATCTTGGTGGCGTACAAAGATAGAAGATGGTTTCTCCGAGGACGTACTGTCGTCCGGCTAGTTTCAAGAATAACATGGAATATGCAATAAAGTTTTTCCTTTTATCATTTACTTTCGACACGTGTTTCAGTTTACTTCGTGAACCTTCTTCGGGACTACATATAGTGATGGAATTACTCTTTGATATAATGGTAATGGCGGTGGAAATTCTGGCACACAAATATATGAAAACTCCGGAACCAATCAACATAAATAATAAATGAACACTTTAGAAATATAAAGATGAAAAATTCAAAATCAATTTTTAAATGCATAAATAATCTTTTCACAAGGCTTCACAGAATATGAAGCTTGCGATTCTATATTTTGCAGCCAGATTGACGTCACTTCTTCAGGAATGTCATCTCTTGTTCAAAGAGGGCTAATTTGTAAAGCTTATATGCTCCATCAAATATAAGTCTTGTGGTCTGCATTGATCTCGGACTCGATTCCATTTCGACCTTTGAACGCCACCAAGACAGTCTATTCATTATAAATATCATCATAATCTCTTCCTACGCCTATTAACGCAAAGGTCCTTGGTTAGATTTCGCCAGTCGTCTCTATCTTGAACTTTTAGTTCAATACTTCCCCATTCATCATCATCTACTTCGTTCTTCATAGTCCTCAGGCATGTAGGCCTGGGTATTCTAACTCTTCTAGTGCCTTGTGGAGCCCAGATGAACGTTTGGTGAACTAATTTCACTTGGGGAGTGCGAAGAGCATGCCCAAACCTTCTCCATCTATCCCTCATAATGATCTCATCCACATATGGCACTCGAGTAATCTATCTTATAGTTTCATTTCTAATCCTGTCCTGCCATTTAACCCTCAATATCCTTTTGAGGACCTCGTTCTCAAATCTACTAAATCTATTGGAGGTAGTTTCATAGTCATACCATGACCCATGTCCCTAAGTAACACCGATCTTACTGAACTGATATATAGTTTAATTTTTATATGTAATTTCAGGCGGTCTGATTTCCAAATTTTACTCAACCTAGCCATTGTCTGATTTGATATTTTCAACCTTTCACTAAACTTTTAATTCTAACGACCCTGTATTGGAGATCATAGTTCCTAAATACTTTAATGATTCAACCTCATTAATCCTTTCTCCTTCCAATATTTCATCTTCCCTTGCATACTCTGTTCTCATCATCTCTGTCTTTCTTCTATCTATTTTCAGTCCAACCTCGTGTAATATTTCATGTATTCTGGTAAGCAAGCGTTGCAAATACTTTTGTGTTCTGCTAACAAGGACAGCATCATCAGCATACTCTAGATCTCCTAAATTCCTATCACCAGACCACTCCAATCCTTCTCCACCATCTCCGACTGTTCTAGGCATTACAAAATCCTGAGGAGGATAAACAACATAGGTGACAACACATTCCCTTGGAGTACTCTGCTGACCACTGGAAATTCATTTGATAAGACTCTGCTAACATTAACTTAGCTCTTGCTTTGCTCATGAAGAGACTTAATCAAATTCACATATTTAAGAGTAATTCTATATTAACGCAGGACTCTCTAAAAAATTGGCTGGCGTACACTATCAATGGCTTTATCAAAGTCTACAAATTCCCTTAAAAGTGGATTTCTATATTCTACGTATTGCTGTACAACATATCTCAAAAGGAAAGTTTGGTTAGTGCAACTTGTACCTTTTCTAAATCCTGCTTGTTCATCTCTCAGCTTTTCATCAATCTTTCTCTCCAGTCTCTTTAAAATAAGCATACTATATATTTTCATAACAACTAACGTAAGTGTTATGCCTCTGTAATTATCAGTCAGGTCTCTGATTTTCACCAATACTCCTAACTCCCATTCATCAGGTTTTGCCTCTTCATGCCGCATTCAACAAAATAATCTTGTAAGTATTCAGGAAGTCACTTCATTTTCGGCCAGTATCATCTTGGTAGTTATTCCATCGTATCCAAGGGCTTTGCCTATCTGGAGTTTTTTAATAATAGCTTCATCCTCACACACACTGAATTCATTCATGGGCACATCAAGGTCTTCTTTAGCTCCATGTATATCAATCAAATTATTCCCTTCGTATCTCCTATTTAGAACCTCACTAAAGTGTTTCATCCAACTTTGTCTTTCTTCATCTTCTCTTTTTGATGGGTATGTGCTTCTTCTTCTTTGCCCCAGTCATGATTTCATTGATAATTCTATGAACGATTCTTAAATCCTAGACACTCTCTGAATGCATAGCTTTGTTAGCCTCATCTGTCAACCGTTTAACTTAATAAGGTCCGAATCTTTAGCCGGGGAGACGTACCTTTCATAAAAAGGAATTTCCATATAGGTTGTAATCCTGAATTAAAAAGACATTAAAAGGTAATTGTGTTGTACTTAAAAAAGTGAAAATCACGAGTTTAATGATAATATTATACATACATATATAT
>NC_090743.1:82965965-82968465 GCF_036898095.1 Palaemon carinicauda | reverse complement strand
GAGTCAAAATGGGGGTTTTTGAGGACGGTGAGTTCAATAGTGACATTTTCAACACCACCTGTGGTCATCTTCATCATCTTCAAGGTCAAAAGGTCATATTTCAAGGTCAAAATAGTGAATTTTGGTAATTTTTACTCGTTTTTGTGTGTAACTCATAGATGGTGAGGGATGGCTGATTATAATAAGAGGCAAGTCTGTAGTTCTGTCCAAATTTAATATATATTGTCAAATATTGTATTACTCAAACATTCCAAACAAGCCCTAAAACAATGAAACACTAAAATAAGAAATAAAGAACGGTATTTCTCATCACAACAAAACTCAAAGACATTAACATTTGATTAGATGAACATCGCTAGATGGAGAGCTTTTCTTGCCTCCTGAGGCATCTCACAGCCTTTTCTTTGTCACTTACATTGAGAACCTGAGCTTTCAATAGAATGTTGGCTAAAGTCGTACATGCTGCATTATTAGTAGCTAAAGGTGCATCTACAAAAGATATCAATTCAGCAAAATGAAAGCGGCAATGCATTTTAGTCATGGCATGCAAATTATAGGCATTATGTACAAAAAAGAGAGTTGAAATAGTTGGCACACTCAGTCCACCTCTATTCAAATGATCTAAGAACTCAGATGACACCTCGTTACCATCTTCATCATCCATGATATCCTCCATACTAGTGCTATTACAATATTTATGAACAAGGTATCCAGCCAAATATACAACTTTATGCTTAAGGTTATTAGCAGGCCTCAAGAGCTCCCGAGTGTCTTGAGGAGTGATCTCGTCAATGAGTTCACTTCGCTCATCTGGATTTATGGAAGAAGTACAATTCTTGTTGCAATCAAGCACACGAGAACTAGATTCTGGCATAATGTCATGCTTTAGAAGTGTCTGCAAATTTGTAACTTTTGCTGCAGCCATAATGTCAACTACATCAATGTAGAAGTTTCCACCACTTCTTTGCCTGGCTTAACCGAAAAACTTTTCCAAGGCTTCATCCGCGGATATAGCAGGAAGAACGTAGTCAAAGTCTTTCTCTGCCAGAAGCAATTTGGCAGCAGCCACATTATTACGTGTAGACACAATGAATGCTTCAGCAGTTTGCTTAGTTAACTTCAGCTTACGACCACTACCTCCTTGCCATGTGCAGGTCGATATAATTTGGCAGGCGTCCTCCACCTTAGTGAAAGATGTACAGTCTGATGTCCAAGGCTGTCTGGATTCGTCACGTAGATGTCTAGCTGAGAAACGGTCTTTCACATTCATCATCTTGAATCACTCACTCATTGTCTGGGTGAGAATGATGGTGCCTTCGCTGATGCCCAATGAATCCTTGAAGGTCTTTAAGGCAGCGACAGTCTTGTCATTGAACACCTGACATACTAAGGGTACGCTCTGGCGTTGAAGGGGTTTGGGGAAAACAGCGGTGTGCGTCAGCTTGGTTAAGCGAATAGGAGTAGCTCGGTCGATCTCATAAAGCTTCCGAATATCACTCCAGTAAGCTTTGTACTCATTGCCATGTACAAGAAATGAGAGCGTCTGGCCATCAACAGTAATGCAGTTGTTACGAACATTTTTGGAGATGTGCACATAGTCGTACACTAAGAACATAGATTGCTCTTGAATGGATAGCACTTGACAACTTCCAGGTCCTCCAAGTTTCGAATAAACACTGCGATTGGTATTGCAATTGTCACATATCAAAGAAATCACAGTACCGCCAGCACCAACTACAGCTGAGGCAGCTTCAGTAAGAAGTTCACTCAGCTTATCGGCAGCTAGCTTTTTGCAGGGTAAAACGCGTAGAATATAGCGTGGACCACCAAAATGGCAGGCAACTTCAACAACCATAGCATGTGAAGCAAGCATTTCATAGTCACTACCCGCTGCAATGTTTTGAGGACATCCTAGAACATGTCCTCCAGAAAATCGCAATGTCTCGATCAGCTTTACTTCATCAAACATTAGATTCGCCAAACGCTGCTGCGGCTTAAGCTGGTCGAATAACGTTTTGAGGTTGGAGTCCTGCAGACTACTAGAAAGCACCTCTTTTACCTTTTTTGTTGATGGTAGAATGATTAAGCCAGATCGACGAATCATTTTGTATGCACTGGGTGACATGTTGTGAAGCTGCATTGCGAATATCAGAGTGTCGGTATGAAATCGACGACCATCAGGAGTTTTGAACACAAGCCGCAGCTGTGACAGAATGAAGGTTAAATGAGGAAGCTCGTGTGCCTCAGTCATTTTGCAGATCTGGCTTATTATGTACTGAAGACTTTCCTGGCTTGTGTACTCATAGGTGTTTACCTGTTCAGTTATGGATCTAATCTGGGACCATTTTGAGAGCAAGCTGTTCTTTAGCAAAGGAAAAAGTCGTTTAGGCACCTCAATGCCATCTTTCTCAACTCTATTCAAGAATAGGAATCCAAAAGGTGAGTTGACTTGTTGTAGATGAAAGAACTGCTTGACAGTTTGTCCAGTAGCGTCAGTTCT
>NC_090743.1:82945965-82958465 GCF_036898095.1 Palaemon carinicauda | reverse complement strand
AAGTAAGGGACATTAAATATTCTTCTATAAGAGAGGTACTATAATGCTGTAAAAGACAAAATAAACATCATTAAATTTATTACAGCATTATAAATTCTAAGGGTTAATATTAATAAAAAACCCCAATTCTGGAATAATATTTTGTCATATTCCATAAAAACAAACTAAAAGTATAAATGTTTTCTGTTAAATGGTAAACTAATTTTAATGGGAGCCTTGGGCCTGGATCATGCTGCTAAGTTTCTCTATTCGGTGTTCAGTCTTAGAAAGTGTTACCCTCAAATCATGTTCAGGTTGTAGCCGATTTCTGATTTTTTTTTTGTTTTGATGGCAGTCAGGGCTGCAAACCCTGATTCACACAAATAGGTTGCACCGAAAGGCAACAACGCTTTCACAGGTTCACCTCCAAGGACTGGTTTCTCTTTTTTTACAGCAGTCCAGAACACGCCGAGTGATTGTCGCTGAAAGTTGAAATGAAGAGTTTCATAATGCTGCACCTCGATGAGCTCCTCTTGCAGATTTCGGATAGAAGACTCTTCTTCTGAGAGGTCCTCGGCGAGGATATCGAAGGGTCTGTGCACCCATCTGTATTTCTCTTGCAACTCTCCATTCAGAATATACCTGTCAAATACCTCACTTAATTTCTCAAGGTGCCCAACAATGACACTTTGTACGTCCAAAAGTGAGGCATCTTCTTCATCTTCCAAAAAGAGGTTCAAGAGTGGAAAGGGCACAGTTTTTCCCCGTTCGATTTTTCCTTTCCACAGCATCAGCTTTGCCTTGAAAGCCCTGAGCTTTTCTGGCACTGAGATATGAGTTTCATCTTTCCCTTGCATGGACATATTCAGCAAATTCAACTATGAAAATATGTCTGTCAGATATGCCAGTTTAAGTTCTCTTCAATGTCACTCTTCCCTTGGTACTGTACATATACCAAGAGCTGAGCATCGTCACCGACATCGGTTGACTCGTCCAATTGCAAGCAGAATTTTCCGCTCTCCTTGATAGCAGCCACTACCTGTTCTTTGATGTCTCCTGACATCTCTAGAATTCGTCGGTTAATTGTGTTGTCTGACAGTGGAATAGTTTCTTTTTTTTTTTCACTGCAGCAATCTCCGGTAATGGCACGAATCATATCAAGGGCTTCTGGCTTTACCAACTTTACCCCAATTGTGTGTGGCTGCTTACACTTAGCAACTCTTTGCAACGAGATGGGATGCAAGTGTTGCTTGTTGAACGGAAAACAGTCCTGTGTGCATAGGGTTGTCTAATCGCTGACGCTTCAGTTGTTCTTCTTTCCTCTTGAAATACTCACGATCTTTCCCCGCCAGAGTTGGATGTTTTTCCTGGAGATGGCACTTGAGCTTATTTTCTTAAAGCATCTCGTGGCTGAACACTTCCCCACATACAACGCATTGCGGTTTTTCGACCCAATGATTGATGAGACACATAAACCTAGTGCCATGAAATTCTTCTTTGTACGTCCGCTTTCTGGACATCGCTGAAGAATCTGAAATTAAATATGTAATTGTTCAGTTATAAGGGGCCCAAGGAAAGAGAAGAGGAGGGGGCCAAGGAAAGAGAAGGATCGTTGAGAGAATAGGAAAGAGGGGGGACGCAGACAAGGAAAGATGACAAGGAAGAATAAAAAAAGAGGGTAGGTAGCAAGGAAAGTGAAGGGGCAAGGAACAAAGAGGAGGAGGTGTAGAGAGGAGGGGAGGTGTCAAGGAAGGAGTAACAAGGAAAAGAGTTGTAATATATTTGCAAATCGCAGTGAATAAGACGAAGCAGAAATTGAAAAAAATCAATGATATACAGCACTCTAAATCTCACCAAAACAACAACCTCAAAAACCAACCATGTACAATACTCCAAATCTCTAAACAACCGCCAAAACAACAACCTCAAAAACCAGCGACATAAAATCCTCCAAATCTCTAAACAACTGTCAAAACAACAACCTCAAAAACCAGCGACATAAAATCCTCCAAATCTCTAGACAACTATCAAAACAACAACCTCAAAAACCAGCGACATAAAATCCTCCAAATCTCTAAACAACCGCCAAAACAACAATCTCAAAAACCAGCTACATAAAATCCCCCAAATCTCTAAACAACTGTCAAAACAACAACCTCAAAAACCAGCGACATAAAATCCTCCAAATCTCTAAACAACCTCCAAAACAACAACCTCAAAAACCAGCTACATAAAATCCTCCAAATCTCTAAACAACTGTCAAAACAACAGCCTCAAAAACCAGCGACATAAAATCCTCCAAATCTCTAAACAACCGCCAAAACAACAACCTCAAAAACTAGCGACATAAAATCCTCCAAATCTCTAAACAACCGCCAAAACAACAACCTCAAAAACCAGTGACATAAAATCCTCTAAATCTCTAAACAACTGTCAAAACAACAACCTCAAAAACTAGCGACATAAAATCCTCCAAATCTCTAAACAACCGCCAAAACAACAACCTCAAAAACCAGCGACATAAAATCCTCCAAATCTCTAAACAACCGCCAAAACAACAACCTCAAAAACCAGCGACATAAAATCCTCCAAATCTCTAAACAACCGCCAAAACAACAACCTCAAAAACCAGCGACACAAAATCCTCCAAATCTCTAGACAACTATCAAAACAACAACCTCAAAAACCAGCGACATAAAATCCTCTAAATCTCTAAACAACTGTCAAAACAACAACCTCAAAAACCAGCGACATAAAATCCTCTAAATCTCTAAACAACTGTCAAAACAACAACCTCAACAACCAGCGACATAAAATCCTCTAAAACTCTAAACAACCGCCAAAACAACAACCTCAAAAACCAGCGACATAAAATCCTCCAAATCTCTAGACATCTATCAAAACAATAACTTCAAAAACCAGCGACATAAAATCCTCTAAATCTCTAAACAACTGTCAAAACAACAACCTCAAAAACCAGCGACATAAAATCCTCTAAATCTCTAAACAACTGTCAAAACAACAACCTCAACAACCAGCGACATAAAATCCTCTAAAACTCTAAACAACCGCCAAAACAACAACCTCAAAAACCAGCGACATAAAATCCTCCAAATCTCTAGACATCTATCAAAACAACAACCTCAAAAACCAGTGACATAAAATCCTCTAAATCTCTAAACAACTGTCAAAACAACAACCTCAAAAACCAGCGACATAAAATCCTCCAAATCTCTAAACAACTATCAAAACAATAACCTCAAAAACCAGCGACATAAAATCCTCTAAATCTCTAAACAACCGCCAAAACAACAACCTCAAAAACCAGCGACTTAAAATCCTCCAAATCTCTAGACAACTATCAAAACAACAACCTTAAAAACCAGCGACATAAAATCCTCCAAATCTCTAAACAACCGCCAAAACAACAACCTCTAAAACCAGCGACATAAAATCCTCCAAATCTCTAGACAACAATCAAAACAACAACCTAAAAAACCAGCGACATAAAATCCTCCAAATCTCTAAACAACCGCCAAAACAACAGCCTCAAAAACCAGCGACATAAAATCCTCCAAATCTCTAAACAACCGCCAAAACAACAACCTCAAACACCAGTGACATAAAATCCTCCAAATCTCTAAACAACCGCGAAAACAACAACCTCAAAAACCAGCGACATAAAATCCTCCAAATCTCTAAACAACCGCCAAAACAACAACCTCAACAACCAGCGACATAAAATCCTCCAAATCTCTAAACAACCGCCAAAACAACAGCCTAAAAACCAGCGACATAAAATCCTCCAAATCTCTAGACAACTATCAAAACAACAACCTCAAAAACCAGCGACATAAAATCCTCCAAATCTCTAAACAACCGCCAAAACAACAACCTCAAAAACCAGCTACATAAAATCCTCCAAATCTCTAAACAACCGTCAAAACAACAACCTCAAAAACCAGCGACATAAAATCCTCCAAATCTCAAAACAACTGTCAAAACAACAGCCTCAAAAACCAGCGACATAAAATCCTCTAAATCTCTAAACAACCGCCAAAACAACAACCTCAAAAACCAGCGACATAAAATCCTCCAAATCTCTAAACAACTATCAAAACAACAACCTCAAAAACCAGCGACATAAAATCCTCCAAATCTCTAAACAACCGCCAAAACAACAACCTCTAAAACCAGCGACATAAAATCCTCCAAATCTCTAGACAACTATCAAAACAACAACCTCAAAAACCAGCGACATAAAATCCTCCAAATCTCTAAACAACCGCCAAAACAACAGCCTCAAAAACCAGACATAAAATCCTCCAAATCTCTAAACAACTGTCAAAACAACAACCTCAAAAACCAGCGACATAAAATCCTCCAAATCTCTAAACAACCGCCAAAACAACAACCTCAAAAACCAGCGACATAAAATCCTCCAAATCTCTAAACAACCGCCAAAACAACAACCTCAAAAACCAGCGACATAAAATCCTCCAAATCTCTAGACAACTATCAAAACAACAACCTCAATAACCAGTGACATAAAATCCTCTAAATCTCTAAACAACTGTCAAAACCACAACCTCAAAAACCAGCGACATAAAATCCTCCAAATCTCTAAACAACCACCAAACCAACGACATTTTCGACCAAGTGACCAGCGCAAACATACAAATAAAATAACATCTAATAACACAATAAATGAAATAGCAATAAAAACAACACAAACTCACAAGAGGTATATAAAAAGGAAGGGGAGGAGTAAAGGGGATGTGGCAAGGAAATATCGAAGAGGAGGGGGGGGGGGCAAGAAGGAGGAGGAGAGGAGGGGAGGGGTAAAAAAGATGCAGGAGAAGATGGGGCGTGGAAAGACGGGGAAGGGGGAAGAGGAGCAAGGAAAGGGTGGCGAGGGGAAAGAGGAAAATATAGGAGGAGAGGGCATGAACAGTGGCCCCTCCTCCTTCCCTTGCCCATCTCTCTCTCTTTAGATATGGTGGGGGGTGCTATGTGGTTTTAGAAGCCTCAATTATGAACACTGTGATAGGCTATCATCCACTGACATACTATGGTGCAATACTTCGTCAGCAAGGGAAGTACTCAGTTTCTATTGTCAGCATACCACTTCTTTTTCGTGAGTAATTAAGAATTTTAAAGAAACAAAGACTGAGTGCAACCTATGCAGCACATTCGAAATCACTATAGAGGTATAAATGCATCAACTTTCCGATATAAGACGAACAAATAGTAGACAGTGTTTCCAGCTGTGGCAGTAGGCTACAGGCCTACAGCTGTCGTGGATGCCTGGTTGGACGTGGACGGTGATGCTGTTCACGTATCAAACACATACGGCACTCAGGGATACCACCATTGAAATTTTTTTTTATATATTTATATATGAATAGATATATACAAGTCGATAAATAAAAATCCACAAATACGTTCATTTATTTTTCCTTTACTGCGAGTTCTGCCATATTCTTAATTATTATTTTTATTTCGATATTTTGAGATTTTGGCGACCCCAGGGTTGGGAACCTGGCAATACGTAGTGCTAGGTATACAGTTAATTCTAGCAGTCTTGCCTTCTCAATCTTAATCAACTCTACACCGTATTCTTGAGGTTTTATTCCACCTGTGATTGGATTAGGGAATGTTCTTCCTAATCAGGCAGTTGAATCGGTGGCGGTTTTTTTTTTTTTTTTAATGTTGAACAGGTTGACACAAGTTTCTATTCATAATTCATACATGTCAGAACTTTTTTAATGCTGTTACTGATCATAAAATATTTTATAGGTAATTCTATACAATAACTCCGCCAGCAAGTTATCAAATTTAAGTACTTTTACTAATAAGAGGGAAGTCCAAGGTTTCGTTTGATATATAAATTTAAGCGGCGCTAGGTCTAGAAATGGTTTAAAAATCAGAATTAAATATGACACACCTGAAAAAACAAAGAACCTGGACTTCATAACACTCTCAAACTCCTCTTCAGATTGAGCTCTCGCTTGTTCATTTGCATGTTAAAAACATCGATTATGTCATTATTACATCATCCACTGTATTCTACGTAGCAAGACGTCACCCAAACGTCATAGTTTTTAATCAATGATTATCCACATTTTACTTTAGGCTAGCATTTTAACAAAACTAGAATGACTTTACTTAAATACCCAATCAGGTGACAGTTTTACTGGCAAACTAACACTTTTCGAGACTTTCCACACAACTTCCACCGCTAATTTTTCAGACTTTTGAGTGCCATGGGGAGTGAGAACCTTCAACATCTGGTGAGGTTTCTCATTTACCATCTACTTTAACACCAATTTCTGTGGGATTCTCTCAAGTTCTTATCTCAGTTATTTAAATTATAAAGAGTTTGTTTTGCATTATTGTGGTAACATCGAAAGATTAATAAAGTACTGCTAAGATTACAGTGTTATTAAAAGTGAAAGTGACACAATTTGCCCTACCTGTGGTTGTAAGTGCCTACTTGATATTAACAAAAATGCATTTTGGAGTAACAGATGGCATGTTGTATTGAAAAAAAAAAAATTGTAGTTTTTATGTATCCATTTTTAAGGGAACTTGGTTGGAAAAGTCTCTTTTACATATAGAATGTAAATTGTTACTTGTATATAATTATATTGGTGTTAGATTTAGTTATAAATTTGTTGAAAACGAATAAGAAATTCTCATAAAACTATAAATGATTGGTGCTCATTCATTCGTGAGGTTATTGTGCATTGGCTATTGAGTTGGAAAGGTGCAGCTCACCTTTACCCACCAACCTTATTGCACAAAGTGTTTTAGGCTGTCTTATATTTAATATGGGGGTGTAAGGGGGTTCACATTGGGGTGAAACGTTAGGTAAGGTTAGGTTAGGTTAGGTTAGGTAGTTTGTTTTGGTAGTTTGTTTAGGTTAGCTTTTTTAGTACTAATTCTACATGGGCCATTATTCGTATGTTAAAACAGATTCTTTAATTATATTCCCCACCCTAAAACCCCAGTTTCCCACTGGAGGTCCCCCAAGATTGGAAAAGTTAACAAATACGGTAAAAATACTGTTCCTCCTCAAATAAAAAAGGTCAGCTTTAGATAAAGCACTAAGTACCTCATCAGAAAAAAATATCAAAATTATTACTGGCGTAGCTATTGTATAGAATTACCATTTTATATTCTTTATTCATAACTGCTCATATGGTTTATTTCTTTATTTCATTTCCTCACTGAGCTATTTTTCCCTGTTGTACCCTTTGGCTTACATCATTCTGCTTTTCCAACTAGTGTTGTAGCTTAGGTAATAATAATAATAATAATAATAATAATAATAATAATAATAAACAGAAATACCAAGATACCCGAATCACTCTTCAAAATTCCATGTTTTATCTTCTGTGAGAGCCATAAGAGTATTGTTATATTTCCAAGAGTAGAATAAAAGACAAGAATTAATTCACAGTAGAGGGCTGCTAGGCTAAAGGTAAATAGTCATATGTTGTCGAATATTGAAAAGAGAGAGAGAGAGAGAGAGAGAGAGAGAGAGAGAGAGAGAGAGAGAGAGAGAGAGAGAGAGAGAGAGAGAGCCACTAGTAAGGGGATACAGTACTATTTTGAATATATTTTCATTGTTGCATTATTTTACTCTTGCTACTCAACTGTATTTTTTTTAAGGATTATGTCAATGAATCCTTTTGATTCATTCTAAAGCAAGGATTTTTAATAACTATAATTCAGGAAAATGGATTTGCTGTGTTCAATATAAACCTTCAGGACCCCTTTTTCCGCAGTTTGCCCACTGGGTATCACCAGTCATAGAAAGAATGAATCCAAGATGGGACCTGCCTGGCCAGTTTACGGAAATGACAGGTTACCTGCATACGGACAGGTACCAGATGACACAGTATTCTGATCCTTTGGCAGATGACCTATCGTCTGGATCTGTCGTGACTGGGTGAGTATTCCTCCATCAGACAAAGCTATATTATAACATGTTACCAAAGATATAATAGTAACATTGTTTCAATGGTAGAGTGGTGACATGGTAGCTTCAGTATATAATTTTGAATTTAGAACTTAGTATGACCAATGTCCAGTAGGTGAAGAATGGTTCCAGAAGGAAGTAAATTAACCACAAATTTAAGAGTAAATCTGACGAAGAGGTAGCAATCATAACGGCCCTTCTAGGAGAAGCACACTCTAAAAGCAAACTATTGTTCTATATAGTCTTGGGTAGTGCCTTAGTCTCTGGACCATATCTTCCATTGTCTTGGATTGGAGTTCTCTTGCTTAAGGGTACACTGAGACATTGTTCTATCTGTTTCCTTATTCCCTTTCCTCATTGGACCATTTTTCCTTGTTAGAGCCCTTGGGCTTGTAGCATCCTGCTTTTCCAAGTAGGGTTATGGTTTATCTAGTAATAATAATGATGAGGATAACTGGGAGATGTTATGATTACCTCTCTCTGCCATGTTTATATATATATATATATATATATATATATATATATATATATATATATATATATATACACACACACACATATATATATATATATATATATATATATATATATATATATATATATATATATATATATATTATAATTTAGACTTTGTTCATGATCAGAGGTAAGGGCTCGGTTAATAGTTACCAAACACATGAATAATAATCATCTACTCTCCATCTAAATGAGACTTGGATCACGCACCAAGGCTATGACTGTTGATTACTAGGCAGTTAGGTCTACTCATAGTACACACAGACATTTTTGTTGTGTGCCCGTGAAAATCTTCTATAGCCTGAGCGATGCTACTTGAACTCTGACCCACCAAAGCAAGGGTTGCTGAGCGCTCCAATTAGCTCTTCGAAGACAAGAAAAAAATAATCGCAGAAAGTTGTAGTTGTAGGTAGAAATATTTTAAAATTGTCACTGTTTAATTGTTTATCCACTTAGCATCATAACACCAAAGTTTGTCAAAGCGTACAAGTTTATGTATTGGTAATTTGGTGTAGTTATAAATTAAAATTTTTGAAGCAAGGGAAAAAATTAATATTGTGGACGTTGGTCATTTGAAATAAAAATTGACTCATGCTTTTTATTTTCTTTTGTAAAAAGAGCTTTTCAAACGAATGGCTAAAACGGCATGATTATAAAGGAACTCTCCTTTCCTATATTATTTGGTACCAGAATCAACTTTGAAAAGCTGGATACCCAAGTAACTCTTTCCAAGCTATATTTGATTAAGTGAGAGGTGCAATGTAAAAAACGTAATTTTAATCAGAAATTCTCTCTAGAAATATACTGTTCGCAATCGTATTTCAGTAAATACAGGCGACCGTGATTTTTACCCTACTTTGCTATTATCTTTTACGTGTTGGTGACCGTAATATCACTTACTCTTTAACGTTATTATATCCGTTTTTAAAACGGTAAATTCCTGGCAACATTTATTCAAGAATTTTTACCGTTTTTACGGCAAATTTTTTAGTATAGAATAGGAAATGGCAAATACTGGAATAATTCCCCGTCGTTAAATTTCCAGGGTGTACGTTGACAAAAGCGAATGTGAAATGGTGAATGCCACGAGTGGAGAACTATACGTGCCTCTCACTTCTAGAACCCTCACTTGTCGAGTACTTAGTCCGAACATAGGTCCCATGAACGGCACCGTTTACGTGACGACGAGAGGTGCGGCCGAAACCAGGTGGTATGGAATGTACTCGGATTCTCAGGACAAGCTCTATCAGTACCACACATATGCAGGTAAGAATTGCTACACGATGCTCTTTCTCGTGTTAGTTTTAGGGCACCAATAGGAACCCTTGCCCCTGGTCCCCACGGTTTGTTGAAGGTTGCACTTACTGTAGGCTTCCCTCTACCATGGTAGAGGGTTGATCTTGGTCCCAGCCCATTTTGTTATCTGTTTTTGAAATAGAGTTTTATGATATGATTTAAATAATTTTCATTTCTGATTCTTACAGATTATTATAAACAATTATTGTTGTAATAAAACAGCCAATAAAGGAAGGATCTCTGATATTATTGATTTTCTCAGCAATAAAAATAAACAGCTAGCTACTGTAGACATCACTACATAATTTGACTGTTTCTGAACAGGTGTGAACAGCGTGTCTCCAAGCACCGGATCACCTGGTGGAAATACACTGATAACCGTCACAGGTGTCGGATTCAGCAGTATTCCTGGAGCCACAGAGGTTAGAAAGTCCTTTTGTTTTCAACTATTTTATGATAAAAACACCAATTTCTCCAACAATATTCTTCAAGTTTAGATTCCAGAAGTACCATAGCAAAGGATCATCAGGTTTACCCATTTCTTTATTTGTCGACTTTATTTTCTTACTATCGTTCTTAATTATCGTTCAGTAAATACATTATTCAATGGTATTCATTTTATGGTTCAGGACCTTCCCGTGTACAATTTCAATTTCGAATGATCGGAATAATCATTTCTTTATGTTTCGTCACTTTGTGTTCATCGGTATTAACTGATTATGACATTACTAATTTATGGAAATAGTTTATCGTCTTACCATGATTTTAAGACTTAGACTACCAAATAATAGCAAATTTGGGTAATTTCATATTAATTATTTTCATAATTCTTTGTTGAGAGAGAGAGAGAGAGAGAGAGAGAGAGAGAGAGAGAGAGAGAGAGAGAGAGAGAGAGAGAGAGAGAGAGAGAGAGAATTTTGTCTTTAGTTAAAGAACGTCTTATTATGCCAAATAATCGAACCAAATTTCCCCATGACCACATTCATCTTCTCAATCATCCTGTACAGCCTCTGTACCATGGTCTTCCACTTTCTTGGGTTAGAGTTCTCTTGCTTGAGGGTACACTCAAGCACACTATTCAATCTTACTTCTCTTCTTGTTTTGTTTAAATTTTTACAGTTTATATGGGAAATGTTTATTTTAATATTGTTACTCTTCTTAAAATATTCTATTTTTTTCCTTGTTTCCTTTCCTCATTGGGCTATTTTCCCTGTTGGAGCCTTTTGGTCCATAGCATCCTGCTTTTCCAACTAGGGTTGTAGCTCAGCAAGTAATAATAGTAATAATAATTTCAGGTTAGCGTCGGAGGGGCCGTGTGCGACATCCAATCCATCTCTTACGACTCGCTCACCTGTCTGACACCTGCCGAAGACGCCACTTCACCGGGCCCACGTAAGATTCATTTTGACTCTACTGATATTATTACCTTTCTCCTAAGCTTTTACTGTGTTTTTTTTTCTCTGCATATTTGGATTGGTAAGCTATATGAGCTTGTCTATTTGTAGAATTATGAATATTTGTTTGTTGATTAGTTTTTCTTTCTCTCTGCCCCATTTTTTATTTCTTTCACCTTTGAGTACTTTGTTCTCGGCATCTTAATGGCTGCATTGAGATTATCATAAGAATTTTAGATAAAAGCAACAACAACAACAACTAGTAATAATAATGATAATAATAATAATAATAATAATGATGATGATGATGATGATGATGATGATGATGACAACAACAACAACAACAACAATAATAATAATATGGCCATGGCTAATGAGACCAAAGCTTTCATTATCATGGCTTTCGACAATGAGTTCTATTTTTCCAATCACAGTTTGCCAAACCACGATAATAAAACTTGGGATTCTTTAGTCAGTGATACAGTATAATATAATCTATACAGTGATCACATTTGTCCTTCAGGCTTTGGTCTTGCTTAGAATGAAACTCCACGTATTTTGTCCTGGTAATAGCATTTATGATATTAGTTCTTTCAATGAGTTTAAGCGTGCATTTTAAGTTAATACACCTTTAAGACTGGTACGATGTATGAATGCTTGTACATTCTGGATAGAAGTTACATGTAAATATCCTTTTTTTTTTTTATCCCCTACAGGAGAAAGAGGGTTCCTCTGGGAGTTTTGGGAAGGAGTCTTCCCAGACCTCAACAACGACGAGGAATGGTATGCTTTGAACTCCACCCATGACAATTACTCTTTCAGTTACATGTTGGATATAAATTTCAATATAGAGATGTCTGCTCCCTCTACTGGCAGACTTACAGGTAGGAATGGCTGAAAGATACAAAAGGTTTGTTCAGGGATTGCTCTATTTAGGCAATCTCCTCTCGGGAGTAATATATTGAAATGTTAATTTAGTCTGATACTTCTGATTGCTTAACGGTTGGCTGAATGGAGCTATCTGATAGACAAGAATAAGTGATCGGTTACTGTTTACTGATTATTGATTACCAAAGGCGTGTGGGTCTAATCAGAATCTGCAATACTGTTATACTAATGTACCATAGAAAGGCCAAATGTAGCTTTGTTAGTAAGTAATTCATACAATATGGCATTCTTAGGCAGAGCAGAGCCTGTGACCTTTATCAGAAGAGGAGGTCCTGTGACATACTTACTAGATTTTGTATCTCATGGTTACAATAGGTAACTAATGGGGAGAAGTCACCGTATTTAAACATTTTACTTAATACAAATATCTCTTCTTGAGG
>NC_090743.1:82915965-82940965 GCF_036898095.1 Palaemon carinicauda | reverse complement strand
ATTAAAAACTCACCAATTTTCAGAATATATTCCTTGGTTTATATGACTTACTTAGCAAACATACGATATATCAAGCCTGTTTATAAACAGCCATTACCATCAATGCCTTTAATATGAAGAACATGAACCCTAACCTAACCTAACCTTACCTTACCTAACCTTACCTTACCTAACCTTGTCTTCCTTTCCCAGGAATTCATTCCAGCCTTACGTGGCTGATCCCAAACTTTACGAACAGAGGGATTCAAGCCTTATGGTGAATGTCCTCCAGTTCAATTACGTAAGTAAAAACAAACTCTTTGTAGTTAAAACTCTTCAAATAGAAAGAATTAATATAATAGGAAACTCTAAATTCTGGCTGTGTTTGTTTATATGAATTAGTTACTTCTCTGGCGTTTGCATTATTAGCTGAGATATTGTAACTCTTGCTATATTTCTTATTATTTAGAGAGTGAACCTCAAACATTGTTCAAGTAATTTTTGAAATTCCCAAAGTAATTATAGAAATTCCCCATTTAATACCTAAAATTTCCCTAGTAATTCCTGGAATTCACTATTCAATTCCTGAAATTCTCCTTTTTAATTCCTGAAATTATTAAATTTCTGAAATTTCCCAAGTAGTTCTTGGTATTTCTCAGGCATTGAACAACCATCAAGTTAGACATCATCCTGTGACTTATATTGGGTATTTGTCAACTTATGGGACATCACTCTTTGAATTCATTAGATCTGTTGGACGCAATCCATCAAATCTGAAGAAAACTCCCTCGAATTTTTAGAATATCATCTGTTTCATAAGACATCGTAAAATATTTTCCACAGCGTTGCTGAAAACATCTTAGTCTTTACATTACTCTTCGAAATTGAAGGACATCGTCCTTCAAATGTGTATCTTATTCCTTTGACTTTTATGCTTAGTTATGGACCATTGTCGCTTGCACTAGACCTCCAAGATATGAAGCAAGTTTCAGTAACGTAGGGTACTTGATAAGATCATTAATATCTTTCACACCGTGACAAAACCCTCCTCTTTTAATCAAAATTTGGACTAATAGGAATGTTCAGGGTTACGTTTCTTCTCGGAGTTGATATACAGTATATCTGATCTATTTTAACGTTGTTATTGATTTTAATATAGTTCATTAGTTTCATGTTCCTCATATATCGTTTATTCACTAATTCTCTATCTTCTTTCTGCCCTGTGCTACGTTCCCTGTTTGAGCAATTGTGCTTCTAGCATTCTGCATTCCCAAATAGGGTTGTAGCTCGGCTAGTAATAATAATAATAATAATATCCCTTATGTGATAAAGAGCAACGTGTCTGGCTATATATACAGTATATATATATATATATATATATATATATATATATATATATATATATATATATATATATATATATATATATATACTGTACATATATGCATATATATTTATTATATATATATATATATATATATATATATCTATTATATATATATATATATATATATATATATATATATATATATATATATATATATATATATCAGCAACGTTGCCAGACTTATGACTACTCGGTCTCTCCCCATCCCTTGGGTATAGGGGAGTGGGAGTAGTCATACCCTGGTGAAAGAGGGTTACCCCGAGAGGTACACTCGGAAACCATAATCCTCCACAAATTGCCGAAACTGCCGGGTGGTGGTTAGGAAAGGGGGAGGGGTAGGATGGGAAGGGTTGAATCTGTGTGTGCATGTTCTTGTGTGCATATCTTTCTAGATATTTAGATGTCATTTTTTGACAGATCGGGTACACTATTAATGATAATAATAGGTAACTGGTTTCTTGAGATAGTAGCAAGTACATAATTCACACCAATTTTATCTAATTTATGCCTTTCAGATGTGTTTTGCTGTAAAGGGAAATCTGAGGAGCACAATGCGAGTCGAGTTCATATGGCTTGATACAAGGAATCGCGGAAGGAGGGACACTATAACGTTCCAGCATACCTACACGTCTGATCCTGACACGTGAGTTTTATTGTTTTCAATAGTAGTTCCCCATTTCGTTTCTATCCACATTCCTCTGCCAACATTCCGCTTGTTAAACTTTAAAGCCTTTTTTTCTGTTCCCCAAGTTGGCATGTATTCATGATCTTGATATAAATCTTCTTACCCTGCATTGAAGAGTGCGTTCCAAGACCCACCTAACACACAGAAAGCCAAGGTGTGCTACATGACCTAATAGATTTATTTGCCATATGCATTCTTTAAATTTTCAAACTCGTACAGTGTAGACCATGTTAATTGTTAAATCCACTCAGTAAACAAGAGAGTTTTCAATTTCTTATTGAAAGCCTTCTATCTTGGATTGTCTTTTTTACCATTATGGCTATGATACAAGGCGATGATAGAAAGGTCTTTTTTGTTTTGATTGGTAATTTCAATGCTCACCATAGGGAATGGTAAATTCTGTTTCTCCTACTGATCGTCATGGCTTAAGAGCTTGAGACTTTGCCTTTGAATCAGTCTATGAGCAAGTCATAAGTGAAGCTACTCACAGGTCTGGTAACTGCTTGGACCTCATATACACCAACTCCCCTGGCGTTATAACAAGTAAGGTTGGTTCTCCAGTTGGGTCATCTGATTATGCATTGATTTCCTTAGAAGTGAAGACTGAGCAGCCTGTTCCAGATGTATCATACTCATGTGAGATTTATATAAAATCTAAAGCAGATTGGAAGGGCATT
Source organism: Palaemon carinicauda (assembly GCF_036898095.1). Lineage (NCBI taxonomy): Eukaryota > Metazoa > Arthropoda > Malacostraca > Decapoda > Palaemonidae > Palaemon > Palaemon carinicauda. The sequence goes on along the minus strand of NC_090743.1, from coordinate 82,938,237 downwards.
TTGAGTGATCTTTTCGGCTTGAATTGGTTGTGGTGGCCAATGTGGTAACATCCCTGACTGGTGATCACCGACTGATTTCGAACCACGCTCAAACTCTTTAGTTCCTTTGATCGCTGCAACATCACCATCCTTGTGAGCTAAGGATTGCGGGGTTTTGTCTATCAGCTGAGTCATTAGTAGCCATTGCCTGGCCCTCCTTTGTCCTAGCTTGGGTGGAGAGGGGGATTAGGTGCTGATCATATGTATATATGGCCAGTTTCTAGGGCATTGTCCTGCTTGATAGGGCAATGTCGCTGTCCCTTGCCTCTGCCATTCATGAGCAAAAAGTATAGTAAAACTAAATTGTTTAATAGTGTTCCTTTGAATGAGAATCTAGTCAACATAATTGATAGGTGTATCCCTTCTCGTGTGCTTAGTGAAAGACAATGATGATTGAAGACGTGCTTATTTGGAGGAACAGGAGGCCTATCATCTTTGGAAAGGTAACAGATATTTGACTTGGAATAACTAGACTCAGCTTAGAGCCTTTACTCAGATAGTTTATGCTTCAACTGAAAAGAAATACAATTCAACCATACAATAAAAGAAACCCTTTCTGGTACAACCCATGAAGATAAGTGGTGGGCTACCATTAAATCTGCAATCTTTGATGTAGACGCAACAGTTCCTCCATTACTTAAACGAGATGGCTCTGTCACTCGCTGTCCTAAGGAAAAGTCAACTCTTTTGGCTAATGTGTTTGACAGTAAGCGGAGTAATGAGAAACTTGATCTTCCTCATTATTGTTTTCCTGAGGCTAAACTAACTATTTTAGCTCTTTGATCTTATGAAATTAAAGTTCTCTTTATGTCTATGGAGGTGTAGACCCAAATGGTATTTTTCCTTTATTTTTATAAAGACCACAGATTTCTTAGCTCCAATATAATCTGTTATTTTGCGCAAGTTAGCAAGAAGAGGTTCTTAAAGCACTTGTTGGAGAATTGGTAATGTTACTCCACTATGTAAATGTGTTTGTGGCAGCTCAAGTCCAACTAATTACCACCCAATTTCCATAACTTCTGTATTATCGCAAGTTTTTGAAGGTCTTCTGGCAAAACGTTTGAATAGATTTTTTGAAGGTAAACATCTATTCCCTAGCCTGCAATTTGGTTTGCGTAAAGGCCTTGGAGCATGTGATGCCATTCTTACAATTTCCAATGCTATACAGAAATCCCTTAATTGTGGTAAAAAAAATCGCATGATTGGCCTTGATTTTAGTGTTGCCTTTAACCATGTTAATCATGAGGCGTTTGTTTTCTAACTCAAACAGTTTGGAGTGGGTGGGTCTCTTCTTAGCATCATTCTTGAATTTTTAAGCAATAGATCCAAAAAGTTGTTAATGATGGAAATCATATTGAGTAGAGGAATGTTCAAATGTTCCTAAGAGTAGTGTTCTTAGCCCATTAATTTTCATGCCATGTACACATGACATGTCTTTTGGCCTAGAAAACAAACTCGTTGAATATGCAGATGGTGTTACTCTCTTTGCATCAATTCCACATCCGGAATGTAGATCTGGGGTTAATAAATCCCTTGATAGAGATGTAGCTAAAATTAGTGCATGGAGCAAATTATGGGGCATGAAGTTGAATCCTAACAAAACTCAAAGTATGGTAGTAAGTAGGTCAAGGATAGTGGCTCCTCAACATCCGGATTTTAGCATTGATAATGTTGCTTTGACTCCATATGACTCTTTTAAAATTTTTGGTGAGATTCTCAACAGATTTTGAGAAACACATTAGGTATGTCTGTTCTTCAATTGTTCAAAAAGATGGTGTGCTGAGAAAGTCTTTTAAGATTTTCGGTGATCAAACTATTCTGAAGTGTCTTAATTCTTTAAATCTCCCTTCTTTGAGTATTGTTCTCCTGTATGGTCTTCAGCTGGTTATTCTCATCTGAACTTACTGTCTGTTAAATTTCTTATTCCTGACTAGATATCAATCACAGGCCCCGTTGTTCAATTAGTTCGTTATGCATGTTGCATAAGATTATTCATAATTCTGACCATCCTTTACATTTAGATGGACAGTTCCATCCTGTTCGTAATCCTAGTATTCTTATAGTCATGCCTTCCCCATCATGAGGCTTAATACCACACAGTATTCTAGAAGTTTTATTCCAGCTGTGACCAAGTTGTGGAATGATCTTCCAAACCGGGTAGTTGAATCAGTGAAACTTCAAAAATTTCAAACTTGCAGCAAATGTTTTAAGTTGAACAGGCTGACATAACTGTCGTTTTTTTGGTTTATATATGAGAGATCTATTTAATTTTGGCACCGTTCCTGATATATTCTATTTCAACTGTTTCTTTTTTCATTTCCTCACTGGGCTATTTTTCCATGTTTGAGCCCTTGGGCTTATAGTAACCAGCTTTTCCAACTAGTGTTATAGCTTAGATAACAACAGCAATAATGATAATAATAATAATGATAATAATATTAATAATAATAATAATAATAATAATAATAATAATTATTATTATTATTATTATTATTATTATAATAATAATATTTTTTCTATTATTATTATTATTATTATTATTATTATTATCAATAATAATAATAATAATAATAATAATAATAATAATAATAATAATAATAATTGATTCTTATTTTTTATCAATTATTGTCTCATGTGTAAAGTTTCTTTAGGAACATTGGTATCTATGTTTTGAGGCATCTCTTCATATTTCATAATTACCAGAAGTTTTTCAGAAAGAGGGGATGTAGACAAAGGTCTTGAGGAATTTACATATGATACAATTTTCGAATAATTTAGCTTTCCTTAGAGAAACCTTACCTTATAGGTATTTAGGTTGCATATCTTATACTCCATAAGTGATGAAGTTTGTTCAATGCTTATTATTATTATTATTATTATTATTATTATTATTATTATTATTATTATTATTATTATTATTATTATTATTACTAGCTGAGCTACAAACCTAGTTGGAAAAGCAAGATGCTATAAGCCCAAGGGCTCCAACAGGGAAAAATAGCCCAGTAAGGAAAGGAAATAAGGGAAAAAATAAACGATATAAGTAATGAAAATTATAATGAAATGTTTCATGTAGATTTACGTCATTCACTGAAGTTTGAGTGATTTAATTTTTCATTGTACTCTGAAAGGTTTATTTTACTGTTACATTATAGCATATTCATTCATCCTATTGTCTTAGATTCCGGCAGGTTTATTACATTTCAATAATTCCCACTATGATTCGTCATCGGTCAAGTGTTTAACTTTACTATTTTCTTATGACTGCATATCTATTTTGCAATGAAGACCATCTCTGGTAAACTAAAACTCACACTGATACGTTACCCTATTTCTCTCACAGATGGCATTATCAGTGCCACGACCTCTTGCAGGTCGTGGGCAATTCCTGGATCAACGATCATCGAAATCCTGGAGGAGCTCTCAAAGTCCGAAGAGCCTTTTCTCCATTACCCTATTCCACTTCTGACGATGTATACGTTGATGAATTCATGTTCTCTGATGAAAATATAGATGGTTTGTTGACATTGCTTACGTTTTCTTGATTGGGGGGATAGTTTTGATAGTGGGTCACAATCACAAATGTCTTGTTATTGTTTATCGTTTCCTGGTGAGGGTAAGTTTGTATATTTGATTGTTTCAGTGAATATGCTAGTTTAGTTTTGAAAAATAATTCATCAGTTGAATGAATCGTAGACAGTCCATTTTAGAGTTAATATTTTGAGTTCTAGTAACCTATTTCTTAATTTGATAAGTTAATTGTTAATAATATGAATTTTTAAACAATAGGCCCTCAAATACTCATTTTCAATTATAGTAACCCAGACAAGACCATCAGCCCTTCGACCTCAAGGCATCCTGATAGGTGACGTCATTGTGACCCCAGTGGAAGAAAACAATGTGACATCACTGGACGTCGAGTTCCACACTACAAACTGCTACGGGAACTTCCCATTATTGGGGGTCACTGACGGGTCACGTAAGTAAACAAGTTTGTTTTTCACTTGAGTTGGGTGAATGCAGATTATGTTTTGCCTGACTGAGGATGATAGAGTTGTTCTTGTTCAAGTCTTTGGTACTGATATTTATATGACTTTGATGAATTAAGAATTCATAGATTTCAGTTTTAGTATGATAATACTGTGGATTTCAATGGTTCGAGAACTTGAAGGTCATATTAGTTTCCTTTTGGATTTGCTTTTAGTTTGAAATTACCTGAAATGATGACTTTCCTCTGATGATAATCGATTTTTCAATGAAGCATTCTACTGAATTAGTTGTTTCACTTTATTTTTTTTCATGGTAACTATCTAACACATTAAAAAGAAGTAGCAAAGGGAAATGTCTTTCTTTTCACTTGAAGTAAACCAAGAATGACATTATTCCGGATAAAAACTTTGACCTTCAGTTAGGTGACTGTGGATCATGGTTTCTTTTCAAGTCTTTTCTGAAAGTGTTTGGTTCTGATATCTGCAGGACTTTGATTAAGAATTCTTAGGAGATTTCACTTTTAGTTTTTTAGTGATTGAGGATTACAATCGTTCAAGAAATTACTGGTAGTATATTGGTTTGCTGTTGGTATTAATTCTGGTTTGAAATTGCCTGCAATTTTAATTTTCATATGAGAACAATTACATGTCTTAATAATTTTACCATATTAATAATTTCCTTTCACATCTTAATAGTTACTAATTAGAAAGTGGCTACCAAGTAATTTTATTTTTTAACATACAATATCCAAAACGACATAATTCCGAAAAAAAAAAAAACATATTTTGGATATTTTTTGAGGGGGTGTAACGGAACGGGTTTAATAATCAGTTTTTGGTTTTAAATCTATCGAGGTTTTTTTTTTTTTTTTTTTTTTTTTTTTTTTTTTTTTTTTTTTTTTTTTTTTTGCTGGAGTTTCGTCAATTTCAAAAGGATGCTTAAGAAATTTTCCATAATTGTATGTTCGGAAATAGTATTATATTCTTAGATTTATTATGACTATTTTGTTCAATCTTTTACTCATTTTATATGCTGTAAAAGTATGCAGTTTGTTCTCTTACAATAGTTTTATTTCGTCATAGATTTTATCTGTTTTTACTGAAGAATTCTTCCTTAATTGGCACCACTTATAAATCCCCGAAAGGCATTTTCATTAACAAAACATTTGCTTTTCGAGATCAGATGAGAAGAGTTCGTCTTTTATTTTGTCTAATACTCCATTTTTATAACCTTTCCAGCCGATCCATCGTGGCTAACAGACTTAGACAGCAGTGCCACCGAGGCCAGCTTCACTGTGACTGGTGGAACGGTGAGCGTGACACGTGTTGTGACGGCCACTACCCTAGTTACGGGCACGTGGTCTATGGACATCATGGGCACGACAATTTCGGGTGGGTGCAGTCTTCTAATTATTTCACAGTGGTTGTACATTTCCTCACACTGTAAATTTTTGTAACGGTCTGCTTTTGGATTTGGTTACATGCCAAGTTTTGTCACAGACTACATTTAAATTCTGTCATGGACTTGATGCTAGGGCTTTTTTATAGAGAACGAGAGAGAGAGAGAGAGAGAGAGAGAGAGAGAGAGAGAGAGAGAGAGAGAGAGAGAGAGAGAGAGAGAGAGAGAGAGAATACTTTTAAATTTTGTCAGTATACTTTTCCGTATGATCCCAGACAGCTTAAAGTTTTGTCAAAAATAGCTCGTGAATTTCACCTGAGAAGTTTCAGCTTTCGTCGCTTGACATCAGTTTTCGACATGGCTTAACCTTTTTGTATTCAGTTAAACTTTGCACTTGTTACACTTGAAAAAAAAAAAACAGCAATTTGAAAATATGAAAACCAAACAATGAGCGTGTGGAATATTGTTTAATGAAAATACTCACTGGATCTCTGAGGGTTGAAATGATGACGAAATATCTTCGTGAGGCTGAAATGAGAAATTTCCATATACTTCATGTTATAGCAACGAAGCCAGGAAAGCTCAAGAATAATACATTGAAATAACATAGGAGTAAATGGTTATTTAGGTGAATATTTATATTTACAGATTTATTTTTAATGTATGTATTCATTTGTTTGGTAAAAGTGTAAAATACGCATGACCAAGTAGTTTCCAGACAATAACAAAGCATATGAGACACCGCCTGGCACCATTATATGTTTTGTCTTTCTTTGGGTACAGTAATCTCAACCAGGTAATTTTATCATTACTGATTCATGGTAGTGGGTATAACCATTTCATTCTTACATAGGTAAGCAAGTACACAAGTAAATGAATTGGTATTCATACTCCTCTTATAATTCAACTAATCCAGGTTTTTGGCCAAGTCTCTCAGCCTGTTTTCACTTACATTTTTCTCGGAGTTTGAATAATGTCCAATAAACATATCAATTGGTCATTATTATTCTAGTGAGCAAGGTGCAATGTTCTGGGGCCTAATGAGGCAGAGTTGAAGAAAATAGAGGAACACTCAAGGCTCAGAACAAAAACCTTAGGACTGCAACGAGGGTTGTACCATCATTTGATTATTTAGCATTGAAACGAGTTTACATTTTGTTTACTTGTGGGAATTCCATTTCTTATCAGAAAGAATATTTAATTGCTAAATCTATGGAGTACATTCACCTGAAGTCATAGAGCATTTTATTAAGCCTTCACAAAGTGGAATGTTGTTAATGCATATCCAAACAGCAGAGAAGACAATCACAACACCGGACATGTGTAGCATTGCTGTCAAGCCATGGGGCAGACGGGGTACAAATATTTTCCCCAACCTTCATATCACCCTAGGACAGTTTCCGCACTGGACATTTGCCCCACCGGACATTTTCCCACCGGATATTTTCCGCACCGAACATTTTCCCCACCAGACATTTGCCCCACCGGACATTTTCCCACCGGATATTTTCCCCACCGAACATTTTCCCCACCAGACATTTGCCCCACCAGACATTTTCCCACCGGATATTTTCCCCACCGAACATTTTCCCCACCAGACATTTGCCCCACCGGACATTTTCCCACCGGATATTTTCCCCACCGAACATTTTCCCCACCAGACATTTGCCCCACCGGACATTTTCCCACCGGATATTTTCCCCACCGAACATTTTCCCCACCAGACATTTGCCCCACCAGACATTTTCCCACCGGATATTTTCCCTACCGAACATTTTCCCCACTAGACATTTCCCCCACCGGATATTTTCCCACCGGATATTTTCCCTACCGAACATTTTCCCCACCAGACATTTGCCCCACCGGACATTTTCCCACCGGATATTTTCCCTACCGAACATTTTCCCCACCAGACATTTGCCCCACCGGACATTTGACCCACTGGACATTTGCCCCACCGGACATTTGCCCCACTGGACATTTGCCCCACCAGCTAATTGATTACACAGGTGGACAGTTTCCCCACATTGTATATTAAAAGCTGAAAACACTTGAATTATTATATAAAAAGGGTAACTTTCCCGTACATTTTCCAGCCAAATGACCAGTTTGCCATATCCCATGTTGGAATAAGGAGCCTATACTATACAGGGTGGGAAAATTAGCAAAGGGAGAAATAATCAGTTGCTCCTATTGTGACCTTGGAAGGTTTGTGATCTGTGAAGGGGGGTCCTGGAGGCTTGGGCCCCGGCTAGGTCTGTGACCTGGGATGGTTTGTGACCTGGGAAGGTTTGTGACCTGTGAAGGGGGTCCTTGGGGCTTTCCCCCGGCAGATCTGTTATTTGCGAACTACAATGTTATTAGGTGGGTTTGTTAGGTTAAGTGGCCTTTTGCAAATCTTTAAAGTGTTAAATAGTCACGTTTTGACCTATTTTCGCACACCCATAGTCACAGGTTCCCACCTGTGTCAGTCGGGAAGGGTGGAGGTCCATAACGGTAGAACGACTTTATTTGCATTGGAAATGGAGGTCAATTTCGGATTTGTAATGCATGCAGTGTGATTAATTTATTTATCAACATAAATGCTTACATTTTATTTCTTTGCATGTCTTATAACATTCTGGTGGGGAAAATGTCGGGTGGGGAAAATGTCGGGTGGGGAAAATGTCGGGTGGGGAAAATGTCTAGTATTGAAAATGTCCGGTGGGGAGAATGTTGAGAGGAAAAGATTTCCGGTGGGGGAAATGTCCTGGATCCGGGGTAGACATATGTACAGTGTTGTGTAGGATTTACTTTTGATATCCAATACCATTAAACCTTTATCTGATTATACTCAATGACCATAGTTGAGGTGGTATGGTCATGTCATGAGAAGAGATGAACAGTATATTGGGAGGAGAGTGATGGAAATGGAGGTACGGGGAGCGAGAAGGAGAGGGAGACCAAAGCGAAGGTGAATGGACTGTATCAAGGATGACCTTCGATCAAAGGGATTAACTGGTGATGAAGTGTGGGACAGAGGTAGATGGAGAAAGATGACTAGAAACATTGACCCCACATACAAGTGGAAAAAGATGTAGACAAAGAAGAAGAAGAAGATCATTAAACCTTTATCATGTCTTTCTGTAGGAATTTCACCGAATGTCAATGACCATGGCCTCGGGGATATGATTAGCTCTGCTTTGGGCGCAACGGGAATAGAAGTCAAACAACATGGCACATGCGATTCTAAAAAGTGGACCATAGAGTGGTTGCAGGATCCTGGTTCTAAACCTTTGATCACAGTTGATGATTCGCAGCTGGCCTTTGATGGGTAAGCAACAGGATTCATTGTCATTTTTCAAGATCACGAGATCTATTCCGTCTTGTTTATGTATTCATGAATTATATGATTCTTGTGCCAAATACCACTACTCTTAAGAGTTGTTGTGAAGTTATAAGAATTAGATTACTTAAAGTTTATGTGAGGTTAAAAGATAAAAAAACTTACAGATTATGTGAGGTTCAAAGGATCAGAATACTTACAGTTTACGAGAGGGTATAAGGATCAGGATACTTACAGATTAGGTGAGGTTAAAAGGATCAGAATACTTCCAGTTTACATGAGGATATAAGGATCAGGATACTTACAGATTATGTGAGGTTAAAAGGATCAGAATACTTACAGTTTACGTGAGGGTATAAGGATCAGGATACTTACAGATTATGTGAGGTTAAAAGGATCAGAATACTTCCAGTTTACGTGAGGATATAAGGATCAGGATACTTACAGATTATGTGAGGTTAAAAGGATCAGAATACTTCCAGTTTACGTGAGGATATAAGGATCAGGATACTTACAGATTATGTGAGGTTAAAAGGATCAGAATACTTACAGTTTACGAGAGGGTATAAGGATCAGGATACTTACAGATTAGGTGAGGTTAAAAGGATCAGAATACTTCCAGTTTACGTGAGGGTATAAGGATCAGGATACTTACAGATTATGTGAGGTTAAAAGGATCAGAATACTTACAGTTTACGTGAGGGTATAAGGATCAGGATACTTACAGATTATGAGGTTAAAAGGATCAGAATACTTACAGTTTACGTGAGGATATAAGGATCAGGATACTTACAGATTATGCGAGGTTAAAAGGATCAGAATACTTACAGTTTACGAGAGGGTATAAGGATCAGGTTACTTACAGATTAGGTGAGGTTAAAAGGATCAGAATACTTCCAGTTTACGTGAGGATATAAGGATCAGGATACTTACAGATTATGTGAGGTTAAAAGGATCAGAATACTTACAAGGATCAGAATACTTACAGTTTACGTGAGGGTATAAGGATCAGGATACTTACAGATTATGTGAGGTTAAAAGGATCAGAATACTTCCAGTTTACGTGAGGATATAAGGATCAGGATACTTACAGATTATGTGAGGTTGAAAGGATCAGAATACTTCCAGTTTACGTGAGGATATAAGGATCAGGATACTTACAGATTATGTGAGGTTAAAAGGATCAGAATACTTCCAGTTTACGTGAGGATATAAGGATCAGGATACTTACAGATTATGTGAGGTTAAAAGGATCAGAATACTTACAGTTTACGAGAGGGTATAAGGATCAGGATACTTACAGATTAGGTGAGGTTAAAAGGATCAGAATACTTCCAGTTTACGTGAGGATATAAGGATCAGGATACTTACAGATTATGTGAGGTTAAAAGGATCAGAACACTTGTAGTTTATGAGGCTGTAAGGATCATAATACATACAGTTTATGTGAGGTTATAAGAATCAGAATACTTGCAGTATATGTGAGGTTATGAGGATCAGAATATTTGCAATTTATGCGAGGTTATAAGGATCAGAATAATTTCAGTTTATGTGAGGACAGTGAGGTTATAGGGCTCAGAAAACTTGCAGTTAACAGATTATGTGAGGTTATAAGGATCAGAATTCTTGCAGTTTATATGAGGTTATAAAGATCAGAATAATTGCAGTTTATGTGAGGTTATAAGGATCAGAATACTTGTAGTTGATGAGGCTGTAAGGATCATAATACATACAATTTATGTGAGGTTATAAGAATTAGAATAGTTGCAGCTTATGTGAGGATGTAAAGGTCAGAATACTAGCATTTTATGTAAGGTTGTAAGGATCAGAATACTTGCAGTTTATGTGAGATTATGTGAAGCAGAATATTTGCAGTTTATATGAGGTTATAAGGATCAGAATACTAGCAGTTTATATGAGGTTATGAGGATCAGAATACTTGCAGTTTATGTTAGGCTGTAAGGCTCAGGATACTTTCAGTTTATGTGAGATTATGAGGATCAGAATCCTTGCAGTTTATGTGAGGTTGTAATGATCAGAATACTTACAGTGTATGTGAGATTATATGGATCAGAATGTTTGCAATGTATGTGAGGTTATAAGAATCATAATACTTGCAGTTTGTGAGGTTAAAAGGATCAGAATAATCGTATTGTATGTGAGGTTGGAATGATCAAAACACAGTTTATGTGAGGTTACAAGGATCAGAATGCTTGCAGTTTATGTGTGGTCATAAGCATCAAAATACTTGCAGTTTATACGAGGTTATCAGGTTCCGAATACTTGCAGTTTATGTGTGGTTATAAGGATAGCAATTCTTATAGTTTATGTGAGATTGTAAGGATCTGAATGCTTACAGTTTATGTGAGGTTATAATGAGCAGAATATTTTTTACGTGTACAGTATTAAGACATAAGTAGTGATACCTGTATGTCAAGTTATCTTCTACATCCTTGATCAGGAGAATCACAGAACATGGTAAGCATGCAATGAGACACATTATAACTTAATAATTAAGCCCCGTTTTGACATATCAAGAATGTTCTGCTGTATCATGTATATTTATACATCATTCAGGGCTCTAGCTAATGATAAAGAGGCATATATTCTGCTGCATCATATATACACGTATAAACATTATCCTATCTTATAGCTAGTGGTAAACAGCCATATGTTTTAGGAAAGTGGTTTTAGGCACAGTGTTTTCCTATTTACCATGTAAGGGCATGAATGATCTTGCATTTTCTATCACGCACCATGATGCAATTCATATTTTTTATCACGATGATTAGGCAATACTGTACAATCAGTTCCCACTATCATTTAGGCTAGGCATTTCAACTTGTGATAACACACTATATATATATATATATATATATATATATATATATATATATATATATATATATATATATATATATATATATATATCAGTATTGATGATAGTTGCTTAACTTGTATCTGCTAAGTTTATATTAAGTTTACTAAGCTGATTTATAACTGTTGTCAAGTATGCTTATGGTTGTTTCCTTAAATTTCCAGAGAGTCCTTCTCATTCACTGTTTCTAGAGATGTTGAATACAGAATGTGGCATGATCCAATTGTAGCCGATTTTGTGACTGTTCACAGGGATGAACCTCACGTAAGTCTGTTCCTGGATTTGTGATTGTGATTAGGGGGAAAGTGAACGAGGTTACAGAGGCTATAAATGTTGGAATTTGTGGACGTAAAAAGGCTTGAAGTCTATATAATTGATTTGTGATTTTTTTAAACACCAATATGTGAAACTCTATGCAAATGACTCTATGATCATGTAGTTTGGTGTATTTAGTGAATATATGCTGGAAGGCATTTAAATTTCTTTGTTCTATTTGTTAAAAGCGTTTTTTTTTTTTCATTGAATAAAATGATAAGAAGGAAAGGCCACACGTCAGTGGTTGAATGGTTCTAAATGATGGATTGTATTGTTTATACTTACAGACTGCTTTGTGTTATGTCAAATCTAGAGCTTTTAATGTAATTCAGATGAAATTGTCATTTAAATATTGCTTAAAGACAAGAAAATATGACCTTTCCAGGCTTGGGTGTCCAGACTTAGTTATCAGGTACTGATTATAGTTTATGGGATTATTCAAGTTAAGACAACTCTATGGCGTCTCTAGTGTGTTGAAATTTCCAAATTTTCAACCGAAACTATATCATAAGAGTAATTAAACATCTTTTTGTTGATAATCAAAACAAAAGTTAAAGTATGAGCTGGGAACATCAACACAGCATGAATGTTGTTATGTAACTCGTATCTAGTTGTTTTGGAAACCATGATATCTGATTGATAATTATTAATCTTTCTCTCATTCATAGGTTTCCGTAAAGGTGAATGGATACTCCGCTGCCTGTCTGGAAGATTGCTCCTTCTCTTTTGATGCGTCCGGGGCTCCAACCCTTTCCTCTGTGGCTGGGAGTATGGGTAAATTTCTTGAGTTTGTTATTATTATTATTATTATTACATGCTAAGCTACAATTCTAGTTGAAAAAGCAGGACGCCATAAGTCCAGGGGCTCCAACAGGGAAAATAGCCCAGTGAGGAAAGGAAACAAGGAAAAATAAAATATCTTGACAAGAGTAACGACATTAAAATAAATATCTCCTATATAAGCTATAAAAACTTTAACAAAACAAGAGGAAAAGAAATAAAATAAAATAATGTGCCCGAGTGTACCCTCTATGGTAATTTGCTCAGTACAGGATGCTAATTGCCATATTTCAGTTGAAAGATGATGTTTATTTTAAGCTCCATGCAAAAGTTGACTGAATATTATACAGTTTTTTCTATAAAATCATATAAGATGGAATTCCTCCCTAAGTCTGATGTGGGTATGAGGCAATATGGCCATTTTTCCCCCATCTTAATACCCTGTCTCACTCCCTAAATACCCATATTTCATGGAATAGTTCCTATTTAGAGCATATTAAATGATTACACACATACACACACACACATACACACACATATATATATATATATATATATATATATATATGTGTGTGTGTGTGTGTGTGTGTGTGTGTGTGTAGTGCCTCATACAAATGTACATTTATTTTTAAAGGTTTTTTTAATTGTAACTATATTACAAATTACAACTTATAACATCAGAAAAATTAATAAAAATAAATCACTAGAAATAGAAATAGTGGACAAATTAATTCCCGCTTTATCTTTGAAGAGAGTTGAGACTGGCGTGAGTGAAACCAGGGAGGAGGAGGAGGGGGAGGAGGAGGAGGAAGGGGAGGAGGAGGAGGAGGAGGAGGAGGAGGAGGAGGATCTTCCTCCCTGAGCAATTCCGGTAAAATATTTAGATTCATCCCTTCAACGACATTCACTATACCTATATGAATCATTTGATTTCTGGTTATTGGCCACATTGGTGTCTAGATTATTCTTTTTACACTTCGGTCAATTTTGATAAGGAACCAATCTTTTACCCGTTTTTAAAGATAGCATGAAAATGGGGTAAAAATCAATAAACACAATGTGAACACTGCATGAGTGGTGTATGGGCATCGCATGATTGATTTCTAATTATCGCACTAGTCACGTTATTAGGTGTCCACAAAAAATGCCCATTATTATTATTATTATTATTATTATTATTATTATTATTATTATTATTATTATTATTATTACTTCCTAAGCAACAACCCTAGTTGGAAAAGCAGGATACTGTAAGCCCAGGGGCTCCAACAGGGAAAAATAAAATATTTTAAGAACAGTAACAATATCAAAATAAATATTTCTTGTATAAACTATAAAAACTTGAACAAAACAAAAGGAAGAGAAACATAGAATAGTGTTCCCGAGTGTACCCTTAAGAAAGAGAACTTGGAGTATGTACACTCTTATCCCAATTTGCTCATATACAAAGTTACTTTTAACCAGAGGTATTACTGTGTGTGTATGTATACAGTTCATATAGAATATATTACCTATTTTTTTAATTTTTACAGGAGGTTCTGGAGAACACACCTTCACAATCACGGGAACTGGCTTCACTAGTTCTGATATTAATGACTATTCTGTTACTGTTGGAGGTGTGGACTGTGTAGTGAGTGCAGTTGCTTCAACGACAGTAAGTTTTGATTTTTTACCTTTAGTTCAAGACTTCAAACCCCATAATTGACAGCATAACAGTACTATAGTGTATTATATTTCTAGATTATTGTCTAGCCTTATAGAGTTCATGTGAATATATTGCCTACAAACAATATAATTTACTTTTTCATTACAAAATGTCAACAGCGTTAACCAAATTTTAACTATTTGTACTATGAAATCTATAATCATATTTGAGAAATGTGCACATTGTTGCGTGAAACCCTAATCTATGCCAATGCACAATCTATTTCCAATGCAGGTCACTTGCACAGCTTCCTACTTGTCTGCCGGAGAACATGTTGTAATTGTTGCCATGCAACGCATAGGAGCTGCTCTCCAGCCCGACCCAGCTCTTAGCTATTCGGTGTCGTTGTCCATTACCTCCATTGCCCCAGCTACTGGAGGAACTGGAGGTGGCTACCCTGTTGTGGTATCAGGCTCAGGGTTCCCAGTAGATTTAGATGGATGGAGTGGTAACTCTGTGTCTTTAGGTAGAGTTGTATGTGACGTGACTGCGGCCGATGCCTCGTCTGTTACCTGCACTGCTCCAGCGGGGGTAAGGTGTCAAGGATGCGGGCTGACATTGTACCAAATATTCTGAGACAGACAGTTTTGACTTTTTTTCATAGAAGACCTACACTGATATAAACTCCAACTATGCAAAAAACAAAAATTCTGGGTTGCTTTTAATAAGGTCAAGAGGTTAACCCATAATAAAATGTAACAGCTTACAGTCTTTCATATTACTGGATATGCAATGGATTTCTTTTAAACATTCCAGAGTGCTGGGTTGGTTGATGTGGCTGTCAGCATTGGGGATCAGACAGCCTCCCTTACTAGTGGCTTTACTTATGACTCAGCGCTTTCGGCCTCAATCACCTCAGTTTCTCCTACATCTACCTTTTTAGGTAATTACCTTATTATTAAGATATTACTAAGTAAGGGAATGATATCAAGGTATACAGTAGGTCAAGATTATTTCCTTTACATTAGTGTGTTTAGGATTTATTTCTCAAGTCTATTTTATAGTTTTACAATGTTTCTCTACTCATTGTTATTCTACTGAAAGAAGCTTTCCAATAAGTATGATTATCCTTTGTAGCCACCATTATGATAAGTGTACTTAGAAAATTCCTTTTTGCCTTTCTTTCAGGAGGGAGTGAGCTTAGCATCACTGGTACTGGCTTTGGCGATGGAACAATTGGCTATGTCAATGTAAGTTTACATTTAGAAGTCTTTGTGTTTAGGAGAATCTCACCTAAAAAAAAAATGTCTTGATAATGTCAGTTTTTCTGTTTTTATTCCTTTAATGAATTTGAAGTTTTTTCTTCTAAATTTTATTTGCAAGGAAGAAAATGACAAATTAATACCATTACTCAACCCAAAACAAAAAAGGAAAATTAAAAAAAGGAAGAAAATAGTTGCGATGTCACCAAAATTAAGGGAACTAGAAATAGATAGAGGATTTAAGATTAGAAATTCAGCTTTCTATAATACCATGTGCTTACATATTAGTCATCTTCCTCATTAGGTTGGATCGGAAGTGTGTGCACCTGTGAGCTGGACAGACACCCTTATTACCTGCACTTTACCATCAAATAACCCTGGAGTGCATGCTGTCTCTGTTTACACGGGAAGTCAGGGCTTTGCCAGGTAGGCAAATGAGAAGAGACTGTTTAAATTGTAATGTGATACGTCCTGTAATAGTAAGGATATGGTGTCATTCACAGTTTGATGAAGAGTAGCAAGACAAATTGGTTTTAATGCTAGAAGCAAAGACACATTTTCATCTTATGCACTGGTCTGGATTACCAATTCCCTCTGGAGGTGCTTTGGTAAGCTGTTACGTTAGTAAGAAGTGGTTAAAAGCATAAATGAAAATCAGATGTAACTTTTACATTTCTTATCTACTTCATGTCACTGGTATTGGCTTTGGCGATGGAACAAGTGGCTATGTCAATGTAAGTTTACATTCAGAAGTCTTTGTGTTTAGAAGAATCTCACCTAAAGAATTCATCTTATTAACTTTGCTCTAGTTAGCTCGTAATCTATTTCGAATGAAGTTCACATATCTGATAATCAGAAGTTACTATCCTTTATTAAAGAGAAAACTTCTGTTTCGGGACTGTTACGAGAAATCGAAAACATACACATACTGTAAGCCGTAACACAACACAAAATAAATGTAATTATGAAATACTTAGATCCATAAAAAGATATTATCAGTTTGTACTTCGTATCTCCTGGTATTAAAAACCATAAACTGAAACTTTAGATTTCATGAGAGAAAATGTAACGTAAAATTGAAAATAATGGATATTGTAAAATGACAATTAATAATTGTTATTTAATCTACAATAAAGGTTATTACTAGAAAGTAGGGAGTTGATGAAGAAAATACGCCTTATATCAACTATTAGCAGTATACCAACATTTACAACATCCATTACATGTTTTTTTTTTTTTTTTTTTTTTTTTTTCTTTACCCAGTGGCTCAGCATCCGTGACATATACCTTCAAAGTGACCGGATCATCCGCAACCACAGGGTCTGTGTTTGGTGGCACGATCTTGGTTATTGATGGTGAGGGCTTTGGCACGGATTGCTCTCTCCTCGATGTAGAAATTGGTGAGAAAATGTTATGTGATGTTCTGGAATGCACTAACGTTCAGATAACCTGCATCACTCGACTGGTTTCAGTTAAACATAATGTCACCAACATGGGTATATATCCAGGTAAGTGTCTCTTATCGATACAAGAAGTCTGTAGAGACCAAAGCTTTTGTTTCCTAAAGTTACTTAACTGTATAGGTGTTTCATTGATGTTGATATATCAGTTACCTGAGATTCTCTAATGACTGGTCAATGGGATAACTTTATTTTACAGTTACAGCAGTTATGTTTGACATAAATGTGACCATATACTCTATAAAAGTAGATGAAGTGAATTAAGAATATGTTTTCATACCTTTTTATTGACCGTTTTAACAACACTATATTCTCTTGTGTTAGGTTATGGCGCAGGATTTGCCTGGTCTCCAAAACTTCTAACCATCACAGAAGGTGACAGCGTCACCTGGAATTGGAGCAAACCAGACCCACTCTCTCAGGCTCTGTACAGTGTCTTCCAGACAGCTGCAGCCTCAGACAAGACATATGATGGCTCTGGATTTAACTCTGGGGCTCCAACCTCAGCTGGTGAGTTCTAGAGCTGATTGTTTTTGTATAATAGCATCATTGTAGTTTAACTTATCTTATGGCCCCATTTCATATTATTACTTTTTAAGTGTCCCAATGTATGTTTCTCTATATGCATTGCAGTAACCAAAACTGCTATGTATGGTGGATCTCGGTGAAATATATTTTTCTTAATCTTTCCAGGATCATTTACTGTAGATTTTCCTCATGCTGGCACCTACTTTTATGCTGGTCACCCACTTATAGACGATGAAGACGCTGTTGTTATGTTAGGTCAGATAAATGTTGTCAAACCAGCACAGTCAGTTAACAAGATAATTGTTAAACTCAATGAAATTGAAGCTGATTATGACCCTATTGGTGCAAGTAAGTAATTTGAGTACAATATACCAATTTTCTTTCAATTTTAAGCTAATTGTATTAGTTACTGCATCTTTTTTTAGTGTAGCGGTTCCTTTTCATTTCCCATTTTGTTTTTTAGTTTGAGATTGGTATGATTTTTGCTGTAGTTTTGTTTACATTACAAATATATTGTGCTTGAATGGCAACCCTGACCTAAGTGCCTTCCCATATGGGTCGTATCTCATACATTCATTTATCCATTAATGGCAAAAATAAGGAAAATCTCTGGCTTGAAATCATTCTCACATGCTTAAATGAAGTATACCTAAAGCCCCATTGTGCCCCATTTCCAAACATTTCCTTCTTAGATTTGCAGAAGACTAGAAAAGTATTTTACGTATTCATATGTTGATTTGATAAATTTCCCATTCCAGATCCATCTGCATCAGTAGACAGTTGCCCGTCCCTCATCACTGACCCTGTTGATGGATGTAACTCAACTGCTCCTTCTGTGCCCGATACAGACAACTTGTACTTCATCAGTGATCTCTGCATGACACCCACAGTCACTGGAATCTCTGCAAGTGCTGTAGAAAGTGTTCCTGGGATACAGTAAGAGAATTTGTCTTTTAAATACTGATTATGAGAGATCAAAACGTAATTTGCTGACATTATGATCATTATTAATTCTTCGCCTTATCACAATTACATATTTATATCAAGGGCTGAAACTAACGACATCTTAAAGAAATTTATGAATTTGATTCCCTTTATCTAATGGAAAGGAAAGAACAATATCTTTGTTCAAACGAGTAATAAAGAATCTAACTAGAATCAATTTGTTGTTCATACTAGGAATCTTCAATTCTTTGCAGAGGCATCCAAGTTCGAACTGGAGTAACTCTTACCATCTCAGGGACTGGCTTTGGCACAACAACATGCCAAAGTTCCGTGAAGATAGGCCCAGCATCTTGCACTGTGACTGCCTCGTCTGACACCTCCATAACATGTGATTTGGATGACGAGAACAATGTTGTCTCCCTGAAAGCATTCCCAGTTGCTGTAACTATTGCTAACAGGTAAAAGAAGTCAAGCCCCATATAAAAGGCTTCTCTGATAGTGGCAGTTTGTTACATTACCTGGTCATTTTACAGTACTCATGTTTATTGTGGTCAAGGGAATAGGTGCACTCTTCTTCACATTACTTATAATAGCATCTTATTTTTTTTTTTTACTTCAGAGGGCGTGCCAGTGTTAGTGTGAGTGACTACATAAATGAAGGGCAAGTTACTATAGTGCCAGTGGTGAGTGCCTTCACACCAACAGAGGGTTCGGTAGCTGGAGGAACTTTAGTTACCATTACAGGTATTTCATCTTTTTCTTCTCGAAGATTTGTTCAAAGGAAATCTGATAAAAGATCGTGTTGTTTGATTGTTTTTGCTATCTCCCTATTCTTCCTATTCTTTTTCTCTTGAAAATTTCCTTCTGTAATTGGACCTTCCACACGCCAAATGTCACAAAAGGTACATTGCAATTACTTTGTCTTCCTCATTGTAATAATTTATAGAATGTTATTTATTTAAAGAGTAATATATAAAATAATCAACCCTTCATTAAGTAACTGGTGTTTACCTTAGGATTACTAATATCTGTATGTTTTTCATTCCCAGTTTTCATAATGATAGTTATAAAGTTGGTAGTACTAATGATATAAATTGTCATGACTAATATTTTTATCAAGTTATTTTTTCGTAATAGAGTATTTTTGCCAGATTCGTTATCTCAATATTCTATTCGATCCAATTATTCCTATTTTACATTTACAATCATTTATTGCACTTTACTTGTAACTCACCATTTCTTTTAAAACCTAGTTAGTTACCTCAAGCGTGATGAAATTTTCACACCAGACTCTTCAATGCTTCAACCTTTTTGCAGGCACTGGTCTTGTTGCATTTGATGACCAAGTATCAGTATCACTGGGTTCAGGCAATTGTGCTGTAGAGAGTCTGAGTGCCACAATTATCACCTGTACTACCTCGCCAACACCCGAGTCCACCGTTACATTAACTGTCTATGTTTCTGTTTTCAATGTATGTTTGAATTTTTTTTAGTATGCTATATATCGAATGTGCATATCTGAAACTTCATCATGTAACTGTGCGTGTGTGTGTGATTAATAACAAAAATAATTTTTCGCTATGGTATGATTAGGTGATTGAATTTATAGCTTCACAATTCATACCAATAAAGACAAATAACTATTCAAGTGCGATAAAAGTTTCTTTAATTTTCTAACTTCCATTTTAAAACTCATTCTTATATAGGATATTCCTTACAGATACCAGCATTCAGTGATTCAGTATCATCTACTTACATCTTCAGTGCAGCAGCAACTCCAACAGTGTCTGCTGTTGATGTTTCTGGTGAAGCAATCACAATCACTGGGTCATCCTTCGGAACATCTCCTTCTGAAGTTACTGTAACTATAACTGTAGCTTCAGGTAGACATAGGAGAAGTGTTGATGAGGATACCCCTGCTGAAACCAAGAGGAGAGAGATCAGATATCAGACAACTTTTGATGATGATGACGAGATGTATGGTTACGATGAAGAGGCAGAAAGTTCTCGCAGTACTCGCCGTCCAAAGATCAGTTCCGATCTCTTTGATCTACCGGAGGCAGAAACTGGATTCTGGGGAAAGTTTACTAATACTAATGCTAAGACATTTGAAGAAAGTGTGAGGCTCGGAGCATGGAAGGTTGCTGGAAGCAATTCTCAGTATGTACAAAAACTTCAGGCAGCTCACGAAGAATGCATTCTTAGGGCCAAGAGGCAAACTAGCCCAGGGACCACAACATACACCTGCACTGTCACTTCAGTTAGTAGCACAACCATTTCGTGTACTGCTTCAGGAATTCCAGCGAATACTTACAGCATTGATGTGAATGTTGCAGGTGTAGGAGCAGCTGAGTCAAGCTTATCATTCATTACCATTTTACCATTTATTAGTGGTATCAGTCCTACTCTAGGCAGCACAAATGGTGGAGCTCTTCTAACCATAAGTGGATCTGGATTTACTCCTGGAGATGTCAGTGTTGCGTTAGATGGTACTGACTGTCCTCTTGAGAGTGAGGCTTCAGATAGTCTTAGTTGCAGAGTGCCTGCACATGCTGCTGGATCTGTTTCAGTGGTAGTTACTTCTTCATCTGTTTCTGCCACATCTTCAACTGACTTTACTTATGCCTCGACAGTAACTCCATTGTTGACAAATATTAGGTAAGAAAATATATAATTATCATTTATCAAGCTCAAACTACTGATCACTTATGACTTTAGAGGAAAATGGATCCTGATCAGTATGATAATTATCATTAACTACAAAAGTTGTAATGAAAACTATACTAAATTATTTTCTGCAATTTCTCTCTTACAGTCCAAACACTGATATTGTGGAAGGAACTACTTTAACACTCATAGGATCAGGTTTTAAATCGTCCTCCACAGACCCAACAGTAATAATCTCTGGAGCTGAATGCACTATTGTTTCTGCCAGTGACACTTCTATTGATTGCATGGTTAGTGTTCAGAAGAATTGTTCAGCATAAGAAATCCTTTTTTAAATAGAAGGCTACGTTGCTAAGAGATGATAATTAGGAAAGTTCTCATATTTTCTGTTAGTGTACAAGAATGGTTTCAAGACCAATTTCTACCATATTCAGTGTTTCAAAAAGTTTTTCATAGTCCATAAAAGTAGGATTTCCGTATATTTCCTGTACGTTAGTTTCACTTGTTAACTCTATCTATTACTAAACTTTACTCCATAAAATTATCTGCAGACCATTCTATGAAATCCTATTTTCATTCATGACAGAGTCCTGACATTTACGGTGGTTTACATTCAGTGGTGGTTCGAGATGCACAGTATGGTGATTCAAACAGCAACATTACTTTGTCCTACAGCTTATCAATTACAAGTGTCTCACCCAACTCAGGTGAGCAGAAACCTGAAAGACCTTTCGTTGGAAATTACAGACTTCAAACAAAAACTGTGTTTTTTTATTGTATGGAATAATAATTAGTTACAATTTCATATTGGTCTCACTTTTCATGGTATTTTCAAGATCAAGAAAGTAACTGTAATCTTCGCTTGTATTTAATTTGCTTTTAGGATCTATGTTTGGAATTATAAGTATGAGGGACATTCTGTAAGTTTATTTAAGATTTATGGTCAGTATAAAGTGACATTGTCATTGTATATTTAAAGTATTCTAAGACCAGTAAATGTATGATTTTGTCTGTTAATTTTGATTTACTTTGAATGTCTT
>NC_090743.1:82895965-82908465 GCF_036898095.1 Palaemon carinicauda | reverse complement strand
TCTTGATAAAATTGGCTTCTAAATCAAGTATACTTTTTACCACCCTGTGACTTGCAATTCTTATTTACCTAATATCCATTATATGCTGCAATTGCTTACAGCCTTTACTATCATTGACTTTTGTCAGGCATTAACAGTGCAATTCCTATTTAATTATCTATTACAAGTAAGTATTTGTACCTTCTACATCACCTTTGCTCTCTGTCAGGTATTGGCCGTACGCAACGGAACCCTGGATCTTCACGGTGCTCACGTTCCCATCACGTGGACTCACTTGGCCACCACCGCTAATCCGGGAGACACAGAAATCACTCTCAAGCTGCCTGTTACTTGGAAAGCTGGGGACGAAATTATTATAGCCACCACAGAACACAGGTAAGGAGGAAGGGTTGCCAAAATTAATTGGAGACAGGTATGCCATTACGCTGGACTTTTAGGATGCTCAATTAACACTCATTTGGTAGCCATGAGCCTCGTGTTCTCATAGCTAAACTGGTGTTGTACTCCATGTTCAATGGGTTCCTAATCTTCATGTTGGAAACACTTTGTTGGGGCTCCCTTCAAGTACATTTTCCATAGTTTTGTTTATTCTATTATTTTATTTTGTTTCACGCGTATGTGTTAAGATTTGTGGAAGCTTCCTAAGGAGTCTCTTGATGTGTTAGATAGTTCCTTGAGAATATCTGTTCCTTATCGTTTGATGTTTATGATAGCAATGATAAAGCTAATAACAATAATGATGATGATGATAAGAGAATTAAGGGGAGAAATAAAAAGTTCTTGATGCTCAAATATTCATCGATTTAATGTAAATTCCGGACAGCTTTCTCCTCTTATCCAAAGTCAGTTTTGTTTAAAATTGTATATTGAAATCTTCCTGTCTCGTAAGATTTGGTAAAACTTTGGCCATTGTGGTTTTCTTACTATAAGATAAAAGGGGAAATCCATATGCTATTGTTTTTACTCTTATTAAAAAGTTATCCATCAATCAATACTTTGATGGCCAATAGCATTATTTGCAAAGATTAAGGCTTGTTTTTATCCTTTGGATTTTTAATTAAAGTTAATTGAAATCATTTACAGATTCATGGTAAATGAGAACGAGAAACGAACCATAGCTTCCGTATCCACCGACGGACTGACTGTCACACTCACAGAGGCTCTGCAATATGAACACGTATCAATCGAGCAGACCCTCGGAGGACGAATTATTGAAACTCGTGCTGAAGTTGGTCTCTTGACTCGCAATGTCAAGGTTCGGGGAAGTATCAACACTGATTTCACTGAAGTTATTGATGCATGCGATGAAGAGTGGAATCCAGGTATGTCAGTGTGTTCAGGATTGCTTGTAGGCAAGCTTATATAGAGGTGATCATTTATTACAAGAAATTTAGAAAGTTCCTTAAACGTTATACTAGGATCATGCAAAACGTAGCCTATAGTTAGTTGTTTGTGTGGATACAAAGTTTAAAGATAATGAATAAGATGAAAAAGAACAATTGAGGTAAAGAGAAATATTCAAGAAAAAAAAATGAAAAAACCTTCAAATAGAAAGAAATATTCTTAAAACTAACCAACCCACAGGCTGGTAGGTTTAACACAGCATTGGTGTAATGATGCTGTCTGGCTAAGTTTTCATAACTTACTTAAACATTGGACAAAAGGGAAGAATGATGGTTCTTAACTATAAACTCGGTTCCAGTGTTTACCCGATATCCACTGCTAGAAATTTTCAATGTATCCTCAAATGCTTCACAAAACTATGGTATTATTTTCGGAAAGATGTGCGGTGAATTTATGAAATATGTGAAAGTGGTATTCAAGACCAGGAATTTTTTTTTTAGAATTTTTGAAATTTCATTAATTAGAAACTTTGATTAGAAACTTTTTCAAGGCCTATGTTATACCCAAAATGAATATCTGGAGCCTATTTAATAGTTATGGAGGAGTTTTAGCCTACAGCAATCTATTATTACCTTAGAAATCTTTAAAAGATTAAGACAGTTTGTTTTTGTTATTGTTTATCTCACTAAACAATCTAATGTAATATATTTGACCATAATTCCATCCCTGTTGAAGCAGAGAGATATGTACGGAAGACTCTATTTGTATCCACTACTCCCCTGTGAATACTAGACGAGCTATTTACATATTTGGCAACTGCATTACAGGCCAGTTTGCAACACAGTCTTGTTTCAATGGACGATTTGGTGAGGAAATTGGTGGTGATCAATTTGGTGCCACCGTCATGATCTTCAGCAAATATCCCAACCAAGATCTTGTCGCTGGTCGCATCGAGTACGTTGAGGTCACTGAGGCTGGACAGGTACGGAATGAAACGTTCCACATTATTTTGTAACCAAGGGTGGGGACGAGTCAGCCTCTTAGTCTGTAATGGTGAATCCAGCGGACTTCCAAAACCTTTCAAGGAATGCTAGATTGATTTTAGGCAGCTGGATACACTAAACTTTATCCTTTTTTTTTCAAAAAACTTTATTTTAATTGATTGTAGTATCCTTGAGGTTTATTTTTGTCACTTACTCTATGATGGGTAACTATCACATTTTCCTTTATGATTTTTTTGTCATTTAGGTAATTAAATCATGTTTGAGAAAGGTAAATTTTGAAAGAGGGAGACGGAGTGCCAGGTAGTAAGGATATGCCAATCTTAGAGGAACAGCAAAAGCAATAAAGTAGTGGACAAGATTATGCAAGTGCTTATACTTTAATCAGAACCAAAGTTTAGATTCGTGCATGAGTTATGTCAGTAATAGTTATATGGCTACTGATGTTTTGTAAGGGTTGCCATAGAGTTCTAAGATTCATTCTTGAATTAAGGAAATGCAAGTATTAGGTATGTAAGTAACAGAGGGAGGGTCAAGAAATCAGGGAAAAGTAGCAGAGATGAAGACCAAATGGAAAATTAGGATGAAAGAGTGAAAGACAAGTCTAACAAGAGGAAAAGCTGACATGGAAACATTGATGATGAAAATAATGATATAGAGTATTCAGATTATTGATTAGTTGGTAGGTTTAAGTGCTCGGTATCTCCCGGTTTTAATAATAATAATTGCAAGAGGTGTGTTGAAATATTTGTCTCATTTCTTTTTAGTTCTCACTGATGGGTACTCTTTATTGTGGGTGCTTGATAAACTAGTACAAATCCCTTTAACATGTCCCCAAAGAATGAGTACCCATTATAAGGAACTTGTGAATATACATTGACTAATATCCTGAAGCCTTCAATCCCTCTAGTGCATAAAAGATTGTACATATAAAAAAAATAAATAGCTAATATTCGTACATCTTTACTTCATCACAGGCCTTCAGTTTGGGTAGATATCCTCTTCACTTCCATTTGGTTGGCGAAGTGAGCACATCCTACATCAGAGGCTGTGCCGTGCATCGCACGTACAACCGAGCCGTGACTATCCACGCAGCAGACTATTTGACCATAGAGAGAAATGTTGTATACAACAACATGGGACATGCTATTTTCACTGAAGATGGTATTGAACAGAACAATGTTATCCAGTACAACCTAGCTGTCTACACCAGATCATCATCCTCATTGTTGAATGTTGACATCACACCGTCATCTTATTGGGTGAGGATTTGTTTCCCCCTTTAAAATACCAGAATAATACTTTTGTAGTTTTTCAGCGACTTTGTAGGTTTCATGAGATAGAATGGATATCCATTGCAAATCATGTCCTCGGAATATGTTTGATTTAATATTGAAATTTAGATATTCCAGAATTTTTCAAACCAGTTGATATCCTGTAAGTTTTATCATATTTGCTATCATTAGTTTTGATCTTTTATAGATGCAGAATTTGCTTCATACCAATCTATGGTTAAATTTAATTTCCTTAAAATAACTGTCCTTTCTTTTCAGGTTGTTAATCCAAACAACATTGTCCGCCACAATGCTGCTGCTGGTGGCACCCACTTTGGCTACTGGTATCGGTTGGAACGTAATCCTTCCGGGCCTTCTGCAACAACCTCCTATTGCCAAAACAATGCTCCCATGGGCGAGTTTACTAACAACACTGCTCATTCTTATGGAAGGTACTATTCATATCTGGAATGAAGTTTAAACAATTGATTTCTCTTTTTCATACACACTCAAATATATATATATATATATATATATATATATATATATATATATATATATATATATATATATATATACACTGCAATCTGATTTTTTGTCGTTGAATTATATCGTTTTCCTTTTATTACTTCACATCTGTGACCTTTGATCTCTTTTCACTTACCTATCCAACTTCTTTAACTTTTATTGAATAACAAAGCCACTGATCCAGCCCATGCGAATCTAGAAATGATTGACAAGCGTGGTTAAACGATTCCAAAATGGCGCAATCTATTTTTGGCCTCAACTTCTATTAGCGTACTTTT
Source organism: Palaemon carinicauda (assembly GCF_036898095.1). Taxonomy (NCBI): domain Eukaryota; kingdom Metazoa; phylum Arthropoda; class Malacostraca; order Decapoda; family Palaemonidae; genus Palaemon; species Palaemon carinicauda. The sequence continues at coordinate 82,904,040 of NC_090743.1, read as the reverse complement.
TCACACGGTTGCCTTCTTTTGAAAGACTTTGCTTTGGCTTTTGGGGTGGACCTTAGTCCCGACCGGCTGGCCTGCCTGACGTCGCTAGACACCGGTAGCGTATGTTTGTGGGTTGTACGCCTCAATATAGTACTTTTTCTTCCAGATATGGTCTGTGGGTGTTCTCCATGGACGGATATTTCCCCAAAACTGGAACCTGTCGAGGAAATGACTTGGTGATTATGAGTTATTTGTTAATTGATTGTTGATGCTGTAAGCTTTCACAGATAGGACGTTTACCTAGTGAAGTTTTCACTTGGTAAATTTGATCACTGATAAAATCTCTTGTTAAATAGACTTAATCTTAATGCATATAAGCTTGAATTTTCCAGTCTTATATTTAAAGGACAATATGTAACAGGAATAATAATTTTTTTCTGTTATATCTACCAAAAATAATACTCCAACAAGATTAATTAACTGTTGACTTTCATTAACTAAATCTGTATCGTTGGAAAACAGGTTTCAGTTTTAATTTTGAGCTTTGTAGTCTTAAAGGGTCAGTTTGAGTAATATCTTTTGATTAAGATAAAATAGACATCAAAATTAGTGTTACAACTTTTAGTTCAATAGACCAAATTGTAGACTCCATTTGAATTCAGATATATAAAAAAGAAAGTTTTTAAATTTGATAGGCTAAAGCTGAATAGCAATTGTGGCTCTATTTAACATAGACAACATATATTAAATAGTAGTAATGGCTTTATCAGTTGAATTATATTTTAGTCAGATTGAAATGGTTCCCTATATTTGTTCATTAAGCTCTATATTTCTAAAGACTTTGTAAGTCTTTTTATAATGTAATAAAATGGACTTACATACCATCTTTTCCATGTACCAAGTCAGATTATTGTTTATGTAGCCTATTAGAAAAATATTTTATTCCAGGAATTCTTTCATTTTTGGCTAAACATCGACTTTATTTCTCTCAAAAACTCATGATATGCCGAAAATTATTTTAATATATTTGGTACATTTCAAAACTTATATTCTCAACTGTTTAATTGTTAGTTATTTTTGTAAGCTACTCAGTTTTCATATAATCAGTGAAGTTATTGATAAGACGTTCAGGTAGGCGTTTCATTGTGAGTAGTTGAGAACTTGTTTACTATTTCCCCCAACTTCACACCCCATATGTGGTTACCACTTTCCCTGTGTCTTGCACGGCGAACCATAGATGGCGCCGAAGGTCGTTTGCAGCATCCCTTTGATCTCTCCTGCATAAACTCTTCCCTAAAATCTTCCAAGTGAGTCATATGTGACTCAGTGGTTCGGATAGATGCAATAATATTAATAACATTAACAATAATCCCATTTGCACAGGTCGCCCAATGGCATGACTTCACCGTTTGGAGGTGCGACAGAGGAGCTGAGGTTGTCTTTGGTGGTGCTCTTCAGTTCCATGGTTTCGTTACTTTAGATAATGAGCATGCTGGTATGGAAATGGTCAAAATGGTTGGCAATTTCGGTGAAGATGATGGACCAGGTAAGTTTATTAAGTTTACTTCATGATTACAAATTAATTTGGTAATGTTATCCTCTTCATTATAGTTAGAAATATTTTCTTTGTTATTCAAAATATGGGAAAATGAATTGAAGGAAAAAATAACTTTGGAAATGTTAAAAAACAGTTGAAAAGAGGACATTTGACATGGCAGAATCAATTCAACGCATCATATCTCACTATTATGTAATCACATAATCATAAAATAACTATTTAATGAAAAAAATATTATGAAGAGTCTGATTCCATCTGAGGATTTATCAACAGGTATATTCAACTCACTGGTCATTGGACACTCTGCCTTATCCCCTGGCGGCTGTGGTGACGAAACAAGTGGTATCATTGCACCCAAGATGAAGATCTTCAGCATCGCTGACACCAAGTTCGTCAACTTTGACACTGGCATGTGCTCTGCATTGTCAGGCTGTTCCCAGTGCAAGTTCAGGCAAGGAGGTTTCAGCATGCAGACAAAGGGACTGACCTTTGAGAACTCTCCCAACAAGGTAAAAATTGAACATCTGTGAGCTCTTCAGTCTTTGAGGGTCCCACAACAAGGTAGATATTAAAGTTTTACAAACTTATCTTTGAAACTTCTCAAAGAAGGTATAAATTAAATGCTGATTAGTTGATTAACCTTTTTAAGATTATGTAAGTTTATCAGTCATTTGTCAGTTTATATTATTTCCAGGCAGACCTTGTTTTTATATACTGATCAGTCAACTCTTTTCTATATTTGGCAATCAATTCTTGAGTTTATTTTTTTTTTTTTTTTTTGTCAATGAGATCCTGTACTCATATTTTCATCAGGTAGATTTTGCCTTTGTATCAGTATCACTTAACTCTTTTGTATATTTCTTAGTTATTTTGTGGATAACCCAATTTGTTATGTAATAGTTTATTGTAATAATCTATCTATCTGTCACCAAACACCTTCACTTTATCTGTCTTTGTGATTACAAGACCAATTTCTTGAATCTAATTTCCATGTTGGAGTATTCCTTCTTACTTAACACGTGGCTTAGTATCCTTGCCTTGAAGACCTTATTTTCTTTCCTTTTATGTTTAAAATTCAAAGAAAATAATGCATAGTTTCTTACAGATATAAGCAACTTTTACAAGCTGTCAAGTTAACCCTCCCCTTCATGCATGCAAAGCCACTAAATTGATCATGACTTTCAGCACAAATATTAGGCATTTTTAGTAAAAGGTTACACACTGTGTAATGACCTAACCAACTTTTATGTTCCATAATCTATAGATGAGATTCCTGTGGGAACACGAGACCATCTGGATTGATGCTGATGGCTCCCTCACTGGGCAACCAGAGAATGTCCTTGTGCCATCTATGGGCATCTTGAATCCAGCCAGCTGCCAGATTAATGTCACAGAATTTTCTGTCAACCCCAAGGTAGACTTTGCATAGATGAATGTCAGTGATGTATATGGTGTCTGTATGTTATAATTCATCTCTCTCTCTCTCTCTCTCTCTCTCTCTCTCTCTCTCTCTCTCTCTCTCTCTCTCTCTCTCTCTCTCTCTCTCTCTCTCTCTCTCTCAATTTATTTTGTTGGAACTATATTCGTGATAAATCTTTTTGAGAATTCTTTTTACTAAAATTTGAAAAGGACTTCATTGCTCTCAGTTTTGATGATAGTAAGATATTAGGACTATTAATAAATATATTCGCATACTTGTACTAAAAAGTTAAATATAGAAATAAATGAAGTTTCTGAAAGGAAACTATTTGTAATCTAGCTTTATCTCTGTATCATCTGATCAAAATGCATTTCGAAGAGCATATCATTCAATGTATTGATTTTGTTAACATTACCTATTTAACATAACCTTTTGGTTGGCTTTAATTTCCAGTAACATATGATAAGAACAACACTGTTCGTTCATCAAATGTAACTGAACAAACCTATCCTTTTTATCACTGAAACACGAAAACTTGTCTTCAGACTCGGCCTTGTGTTGTGAAATACAACGGCAGTCTTATCAATTATTTCACTTTGGTAACATTGGCAAGTATATCCTGTTTCATGGACGTGGCCTAAATGTTAGCTTAGAAGCAAAGGGGAGACTTTGGGGGGAAGAACGTCACAAACGGATTACGTTGTTGTTTTTATAAAAGCAGCCTTTATGCCAGCTGGGGTTATTTCCCATTTGGGCAGCTCGTGAAGAAGACAACTGACTTTAATATTGTTTACGTTTGTATTACAGGTCCCTGGTTCTGTCTGCACCGGCCTGAAATTCGTGCGCTTCAACGTCCAGGGTCCCAACGTCAACCCAGACTCCCTTCAAGGAAAGGACATCATTGTGACCAATGAACATGGCAGTACAAATGTTCCATATAGAATCAAGAGGCTGACCACTGAAGGATGGATGGGTATTTTACCTACTGAAGATACCTACAAATGGGAATTCGATGGTGCACAACAGGTATTATGCATATGTAAACCCATCTATGTTTAGAGTAAGTAGGGATTATGTATTGATACTGGTACGTGTTTACTGTATAAACATGTTACTGTGGCATTATTCATGATGTATAATATCCTCCCACTTTCAAGCAATGCCTTTTGAACTGAATCACAAATCACATTACATTTCAGATCACCAATATGAGTTATAGTGCCCAGGTACGCCTTATGGAGGATGGAGATTATTTCTATGTTTCTCATGAGTTCCTCCAACGACTCGACTCATTTGGGTAAAGAATTATTTGTTATTATGATATAAAGACTTTATTCTTTTATATTTTTTCTTTTATTCAAGGAGGAATTTGGTATAAAGGTTCTACTTGAGTTCAAGAAAGCATGATTTTTCGTTTTGCCTAGTGCTAAATTTATAATGTCATTTTACTTTATTTTTCTCTTTTTTTATATAAAAAAGAGTAACAATGATAGCTATAATAATTTTCTTTTTAAAGGAAAATCAGAGCTTGAATATCGATATGCTGTAATGTAATATTCCAAATGTCCTTTTAAAATATATATTTTCTTTCATTTTATGTTATATCTTCTCTAAAAGCCTTGAAGTATGGTATTTTGAACCCCTAGATGCTCACAGTGGAAGCAGATTCAACATTTTGCCAAAAATGTCTAATTTGAATGATTAGTTTATATGGTTTGATACTAACCAATCAAAAAAAAAATAAATTATTTGTTTCAAGGGTAATTAATTCTGTATGATGATTCGTTACTAGATATCTCACGATTTCCTTAGACAGTATGGTCAATTAGATGGAATATTTCTTTCAGGAAGGGGCCAAAATATCACATGATTACTTCTGTACAGAAAATAATATTTAGGACCAATATTATAGTTTTATATGCTTCTAAGTAATCAGATACCGTATGTTTTCAGCCAAACCTACAATTTTCTTCAGTATGTTGTGATGTAATTGATAACCCAACTCCTTTCCAAAACTGAAAATGCCAAGGGGAAAATTTTTTCTAAAGGAGTGACATTAAAAAGTTAAAGAACGAAACTGAGGAATTATACTCCCTGTTGAAATTTCCAAGGAGATTTAATCCCAGCAGTGAAAATTCGATGAGAGGTGTTCATTTTCTTTATTTCTTTCATAGAACCTTGGGTACACAGAGGAACAGCACGGACGGAATTCCAGACCCAATTAACAATGTGCATGGTGATTACTATTGGGACGAAAACCTCAGGACCATGACTTATATGGGTAAGTATCTAGCAAAAGTCCTTTAGGCTGAAATCCCTCAAGGTCAATATTCTTTAAGGTTAAACATATGTAATGTTGAAGGACCCTAAGGTTGACAATCCTTCATGGAAGGTCGAAGGACCCTAAGGCTGACAGACCTTTAGGTAAGGTTGAAGGACCCTTAGGCTGACAATCCTTTATGTAAACCCGAAGGACCCTAAGGTTGAAAATCCTTTATAGAAGCTTGAAGGACCCTAAGGCTAAAAGTCCTTTAGGTAAGCTTGAAGGACCCTAAGGTGGACAGTCCTTTAGAGGAGGTTGAAGGACCCTAAGGCTCACAGTCCTTTTGGGGAGGTTGTAAGACCCTCAGGTTGACAATCCTTTAAGGGAGGTTGAAGGTCCCCAAGGCTGACAACTCTTTAGGGAAGGTTGAAGGTCCCCAAGGCTGACAACTCTTTAAGGAAGGTTGAAGGACCCTAGAGCCACAGTACTTTAGGTTGAAAATCCTTAAGGTCCAGATTCCTTGTGTTCAAAATTCCTTAAGGTTGAAGGACCTTAAAGTAGTCCTCTAGGTTGAAATTTCATAATATGTAAAGCTCATGCAGTCAAAAGTCTTTAAGGTTGTTGTTCCCTGTAGCTGAAAAACCTTTATGTTGTAAGCTCTTTAAACTGAAAGTCCTTAAGGTTGAGTGCCTTTAAAGATATCATAATTTGTTGTTATCAGGGTTGGTCCTCTCGGCAAGGGGAACTGCATCTTGTACCAATGACGTTTTACATCGTTCCCATTTACACCTAAGCATCGTTGTTGTCTTTCTTTTACTTGCATTATCGTTCCATCTGCCTCTCTCTCTACCTATCCAATATTCAAATGTATCAACTACAACTTCATTCTTTTTATTTTCTGTGGTTTATATAATTGGATAAGGTGGGCTCAATAATTCATTTAGGACTAAACGGAAAAATGATAGTTGTTGAATTACAGTACTAAGACTTGAGATAAAAATTTTTAATTATTATAATAATGATACTCACGTAACTAATCATAGACATTGTTTTGGCAGAAACATCTACAGTATGTTCATTTCGATATCTACACTGAATATTTCCTTTCAACCATCCTTCCACAGTAAGCTCAACACAGGGACGTCGAAAGAGAACTATCTTCGACGATCGTTCACCTGGCTTTCAACGTAACATCGACTTCCAGGTTTACAGGTTAGTTCGAGTTCTCTGCAGGACATATAGAATGTATGATGACAGTGTATTTCACAGAATACCTGAAGAAATATCTTACCCCTTATTGAGATCGCACTGGATCATAGGTCAAGCTTCAGATCGATTTCTCTTGTTTCATTTATTTTTCTAAGATTTAAGCTGTCAGTTTTTCTTGACTAAAGATAATGTTGATTAGTTTTTATTTTACCCTTTTTACAGAATCCTTTGCTTTAATTTATGATAAGCTGCCTGACATTTTTGTTCTTAAAAGAATAGTTATTATAATTATTATGGAAACCTTGAAATTTTAAAGGAACATCATAATTGTAACATCCTGTGCGTCTGTGATATTTATAGGTGTATTGAAAGATTTCCATAATAAGCATAAAAACAGCATCTCATTTTGCTTTTTGGGTCATAGACGAGACCAATAATTTGTTTCAAAACAATCCAACTGCTATAGAGCCAAAGAAAACTTAATTTCTTTCATTTTGTCATTGTAACATCGTAAATATAGTATCTTTTGCTCCTTTATGAATGAAATTTTACTTAGGTTATAAAGGATATATCCATTTAAAAGTCATAAAAACTCCTTTCTCTTCCAGTAAGATTGATATTACTTGCAGCAATCTTGTCTGAGTCACTTTAAATTGACAGGTTTGTTTTTTTTCTTCAGAAAAGACATTTCTGAAAGTTATGAAAACCTAGTTTTTCTAAGTGATATTTGAATTTATTCATATTCATTGCATTTCATGAACTCCAATTCCTTCAGGTGCTACTTTGAAAACTGCATCCCCCCCACTCTAGCACCTATTCCAACTGGTAGACCAGATGTCACCTTCAGATGGTCCGACACTGAATCATGGAAAGAGGTTCCAGTTGGTTCAGGTGGACACCCTACTGAAGATACTTACGGTCTTCCAGTGGAAGGGGACGAGATCATTATCCCTCCTGGTAAGTATCCGATGTTTCATCGTGTACCTTTGACTAGTGTACGCGACCAGTCAAAATGACCGCTGAATATTTAGATAGATATGCACACACAAGCACCCCCTTCTCACTAGGAAATGGCTACTCCTTCTTTCCCTATCCGAGGGAGAGGGAGATCTGAGTGTGACCGTAAAGATATATATATATATATATATATATATATATATATATATATATATATATATATATATATATTATATATATATATATATATATATATATATATATATATATATATATATATATATATATATATATACATATATATATATATATATATATATATATATATATATTTATATATATATATATATTATATATATGTATATATATATATATATATATATATATATCTATATATATTATAATTATATATATGTATATATATACTGTATATATATATATATATATATATATATATATATATATTTATATATATATATATATATATATATATATATATATATATATATATATATGTATATGTATATACCATATACCTGTATATATATATATATATATATATATATATATATGTATATATATAATTTATATATATATATATACATACTATCACTTGTGAAGCTAGTATATGGTATATTTATATACAGCATAAGCAATACCTCTATATACGAAATTAATCCGTTCTGAAG
>NC_090743.1:82875965-82885965 GCF_036898095.1 Palaemon carinicauda | reverse complement strand
TTTGGCACGGCGGACTCAACGGAGGACATTCTGGAATCGTCTTCGCGTCTTTCGTGTCGTCACCTAATTGTGAGGGCGATATTGCACAAGGATTCTAAGATTTGGAATTCTCTCCTGGTGTCGGTTTTACCCCCATACAGTTCCCCCTTTTTTCCTTAATTTGGATCTGAGCTCGATATGGACATCAGGCAACTCACTCTCCTGTGCTTTTGTCTGGATGCAGTAAAGATGAGATTTGATTATTATAAGTGGAACGATTTGAAGTTGATAAGCATAGCCTGTGGCCTATACTAATTATCATGAATAATAATATAGTGAATATTTTGATATTCATAAGAGCACAACCTAATTATCTCAACTAAATAGCTAGAGGGTCTTAATAAAGTAGCTTGATGATTAATGAGATCATATTATCTGTAATCTGCGTCCTTTTTGAAGCTGTAATAGGTTTACACATGCATGATATCTAAGGCGTATCCACTGGAATTAATATTTATCTATAAGAATGATTTTGTAACCAAATAATTGAAACTTTTTCATTTTGTTTACAGTGGCACCCAAGAAAAGTTTCTCCGCTGTTACAAGCTACCCAGCACTACATGGTGGTATGTTCATAAAGAACACTGTTTTCGCTAACTTTGGCGCTCGATCCTGTGGCATTGATGTGGCCTTGATCACAAATCCTGCAGGTGACGATGGTATCCATCCTATCTTCACGAATGGGCTCTCTTTCATCAACACACCTTCTGATAATTATATATTCATGCAAACGTAAGGAGAGAATTTTATTCATTCTTTTAGCAATTTTCTTTTTTTCTTGTCATTTTTGTGACGGTTATTATAGTAGAAAGCTTTTTTAATCCTGTAATTCATCATGATAAATTTCACCTGTTCCAACACTCAATGCAAACCATTTCACTCTTTATAGGGAATATGGTTTCAGCAAAGCTGGAAACTAGCCATAAGACTTATAGCGAGGTATAACCACCCACCACTAGTAAGAAGGGATGTTTGTAGAGGGTAGCGAGGGGAGCCAGATCAGCCACCCCGCTCATACACACATACCGGTGATATGACGTCACTCTTGTTTTTTGCTTGGAAGACTGTATGCACTCCATCTCTCTCTCCCATTAACAAACTGGCTTGACTTTGCTCTTTCAAGAAGTTCTTGGGTTTCAGGGATCTAGTCTTGCAGGCTTGTCCTGGCCATGAAGGACACTTTCATATCAACGTAGAGACCGATCCACATTACCTTTGTCCTGCTTGCAGAGGCCTCTCTTTTGCTCGTAGGACTCTTCTTGTAACAAATGTCGACAGTAGCCATTCTCCCAGTGGGTGAGGATCGGTAGACGAAGGAAGAAATCTAAAGGGATTCTTCTCCTTTGGGGATAGTTTCCTCGAAGGTCAAGAAGTCTCGACTTTTTTCTCATGGGCTCAATCCCTCTACTCTGACTTTGCTCACTCGTTTTTCTCCGAAAGATGGTTGAGTAAGAGTGATGGCTGCTTGACCCCCAAACAACCCTCAGGTGTGGAGACCGTCACTTCCCTTAGTGAGCTAACAGCGTCCACTACTGACCGAGTCTCTCCTAGCAACTCCTGCCTTCCTTTGGGCTTTCGAGTCTCCAGTCTAAGAAATGGTTTTCGAGAATAGTACAGTTTTGGGGCACAGCAGGAATGCACTCTTGCCTCCCTAAGGATTGACCACAGTCGTCCTTTCTGAAACTCTGGAGGTAATGCACTAACAGAGCTTTTTGTGCCCTTAGTTGCAGCTCTATCTCTGTATCTGCTCCCTTCATTCTTACAGCTCTGGCATACGAATGAGAGCACTTGCAACCATCACTGCTCAGAGTTACTAGTCTTGGAGTTCTCTCTCGTGTCTCCTAATGCTGGAGTACGAGGGTAACCTAGAAGCTCCTTGAACGAGAGCAGTTGTAACAAGTGCTCCTCAGAGTTATCAGTCTAGCTTTTCTCGCTCGAGACTTCTAATGCTGGAGTACAAGCGTGACCCAGAAGCTGCTTGAGCAAGATCAGTTGTAACTGGGGCTCTTTGGAATTACCAGTCTGGGTTTTCTCTCTCGTGCCTCCTAATGCAGGAGTATGAGGGTAACCTGAAAGCTTACTTCGGTTAGTCTTCCAGGCTTAATGATTATGCAAACTGCCCTCAGACAGAGCGCTGAGGGCCCATGGTGTTTGAAGCACAGCTTTTCCACCCGGTGTAGAGTGCCTCTCTTGTCCATGAACAAGGCCCTCCTCACCTGTGGAGGTTCCCGCCTTGGAAGTTTGGAACAAGTGTTGGGCCGTGTTCCAGCTCTTCAGAGCACCCAGATTGTGATGCCTGCTAACCGCTTGTCGCCGCTGCCTCTCCCATCATGCCCCCAGGGCACAGCAAATCTTATCAGCCATAACCCTTCTGGGTTATTGCCTCAGAGGGTGATGCTGGCCAACCACTTGTAGTCTCTGACTCTTACATTATGTCCCCAGGGTCACAAATCTAGTGAGCTATAGTCCTTCTGGGCTATTGCCGCAGTTGTTGGTACCTGCAGACCTTTTGCGGTCGCATGTTCCATCGTGCCACAATGAGTCCTGTGAGCTATAACCCTTCAGGGTTATTGCCGCAGATGGTTTTACCTCCTGAACGCTTGCGTCTGCTGCCTTTCACCATCGTGTCCTTAGGGCACAATAAAGCTCTTGGAATTTTGTTATATATACTTGCTGTGCGTTAGCACACAGAAAACATGTTTCAGTCTTACCCATGCCTCCCAATGCAGGAGCATAGAAGGTTACTCGACAACCTCCTCAGAAAGTGTTGAATAGTGTTCATCTCATGCATGTTCAAAAAAACTCTCGCAGATGATGGTTTACTCAAATGTTGAGTGCTGGCAATACCTCTACCCTTTTTCATGAGATAGAGTCCATCCAGACATTAAGCGTTAGTGAGATGCATGGGAGAGCTTCTTTCGTTGACGATGAACTGCTGGAACACAGAGCGCTAGCAACACCTTTCCTATTCATGAGAGAGCTCACTCAGACACTAAGCGTTAGCAAGGTGCGCAGGCGAGCTCCTCTCCCTGGTGAGGCCTGTGCAACTACGGTTGCTCGCCAACACCCCTTAGTGAGGTTCTGGTCCAAACTACTGCGGTTGCACATGAGGTCTTGCCTTTATGATTGCCAGATCTCGCCAGGGAGGTGGAAACCTACAGCGAAACAATCCCCTGGGTATTCTATCGAAGATGGGAATGCCTGGGGACTGCCACATTCCACTATTGTGGCCCTTTGTCACAACAAGTCTTGAGAGACAAGTCTCGTGAAACATAATCCGGCAGGGTTATTATCTCAGTCCTCTCCTCCCTACAGGATAGAGAGCTCATCGGGGCCCTCACATGGTATCGGCCTCTGTTCCCTTATGATCTCCACTTCACCCTGTCATCCCCTCAGTGCAGGATGGTCTTGTGATACATAATCCTTTTAGGTTATTCCCATAAGCCTCTATTCCTGATGGGATGGAATCCGCTCAAGCTAATATTTTCGAATGATAGAAAACAAGTATTTGCTTACAGGGTCACTTGTCCAAGTGCCTACTACCAATAAAGGTCTGATCACTTCACTAACACCTCATAGGTGTACACATGTCCATGAACTCGTTTACAATGCTTTGGCTAGTCAACGATCATTTACTTTTGAGCAATGATGCTGTATTTTGTAGCACACACATTATTCCCCACAAGCGACTCCAGAAGCTACTTTGGTGTGTTCACACTTGGAAACGAGTTTATGATGCTCAAGTTCTTGTATGAGTACTTCCCTGGGCCAGGAAAGTTACGATTTGACACACCGGCATACGAGCAAGCAAGCTAATACTGATGACGATGGCTGCTCCCTTTGCCAGTTGCGTGTGCTAAACCCGGCAGGCGAATGCATGCCTGTGAGGAGTATCAAGGACTACCTACCATTATACAGAACCTACTAATAGTCTATCATTCTCGAAGGATGTCCATGGTTTCATGCCATTTGATGCCAGGAACTAAACAAATTGGAACCAAGTTTCAATACATTATGAGGTCTCTTTCTCAGTCAATGGCTGTATTCCTCGGGGTAAATCACGTTATCCATGACCCTCCTACTTTGACAAAGGTAGACTGCCCTCAAGTGGGCTCTTCCTTCATCTATGTCATAAGTGATACCTGTCATCAGGGAGAACATCTCGTTTGCGAAGGTTTATCAATGTTTTTCACTTGATTATTGGACACAACAAACCATTCAGCCACATCCATATCTTTGTTCTGCCCTGGGGTACCCATCACAGAGACAGTTGCTTGCAACCTATCGCACATCTCGACAGTAATTGACTTGAAATGTTTTCTTGTTAAGCAACCTCTTGGTGGTCTCAGGCACTCAGATATGAATTGTTCTTTTAATTGAGAGTCAAATAATCCTTGTTCCTCTTAATTGAACCACCCAACTCTTCGGGGTTTGTCAAAAGACAATTCCCAGGTGGTGCTGGCTGGGAGGGAAGTCAATGGCATAGCATTCATCACTCTTACCTTTCTTACCTGGGAAGGATGCTACAGAATGTCTCATTTAGTGACTTTGACCGCTGGTAATCATTGTATCACTGAAGGTTATCCTCCAAGGATATACCTAAAGTCACCCTTTCAGATTTGTAAGTACGGGGTGAGAGGCTCTTGCCTATGCTCAACCCCTCAAGTGTTCACAAGAATGTTCAGTCTAGTTGCAACCGGGGTCAATGCTAATACAGACCGCCTTCCTCGTCTCTTTGATGAGTGGTTAAATTCTAGCAGACTCAGTGGAGATGTTTCACCGACACTGTGTCAACCTTTATGTTTTTTTTTTACGTTTTTTCAGTATAAAACTTCTAGAATTAATCCCTGCAACCTCCATGAGAAATGGCATATTTTATCGTTATCTCCTCCCATGCCTATTGACGGAAAGGGCCTCGGTTCGATTTTGCCAGTCGTGTCTATCTTGAGCTTTCAATTCAATACTTCTCCATTCATCATCTCTTACTTCACGCTTCATAGTCCTCAGCCATGTAGGCCTGGGTCTTCCAACTATTCTAGAGCCCAATTGAAAGTTTGGTAAACTTATCTCTCTTGGGGAGCGCACGGAGCAAGCCCAAACCATCTCCATTTACTCCTCACTATGATCTTCCACATATGGCACTCAAGTAATCTCTTTTATAGTTTCATTCGTAATCCTGTCCTGCCATTTAACTCCCAATATTCATCTATGGGCTTTGTTACCAAACTAAAAAATATGTTTGATACTGTTTTATTGTCATACTTTGCCTCATGTCCATACAGTAAAACCAATCTCACTAAACTGATGAATAGCAGCATTTTTATATGTAATTTCATGCGATTTGATTTCCATATTTTACTTAACTTAGCCAATGCGGGATTTGCCTTTATCAATCTTCAATTAAACTTCAATTCTAAAGACCCTGTAGTAGAGACCATAGTTCCTGAATATTTAAATTAATCCACCTCATTAATCCTTTCCCCTTTCAATGATATTTCATCTTCCATTCCATATCCCGTTCTCATCATCTCTGTCTTTCTTCTATTTATCTTTAGCCCAACCTCCTGTGATATTTAATGCATTCTGGTAAGCAAGCTTTGCCAGTCCTATGGTGTTCAGAAAGGTAAATAATCTGGGAAGCAGATTGCAGCTTTCTCATGAGAGATGGCTGTGCCTGCTGGGCTAATTGAACATCAGAGTTCTTTGGCACCAGTATAGCTTACCTGTCGTGACACATGGCCTCTGATCTATGTTCCAACATGTATCGGCAGTGCCACACAAGTCTTCTTAGATTAGAACGTAATGTTGCTGGCTCTTAGTCTCTTCCAATTACTCCCTTCCTGTCACACCATAATGTTTTTATGAAAGCATAATGGTGGTAGAATACCCAGACAAGGGTATTCTTGGAACGTCTTAGCACACACAAAGATATTCTTTGCACAACCACTGTCCGTCTAGGTGCCAGAAGATGGAGTTGGACATGAAGCAACTCCATTTTCCTCTATAATATGATTCCAATTACTCCCTTCTCGTCACACCATAGTGTTTTTATCAAAGCACATTTGTGGTAGTATAACCAGACAAGGGTATTCTTGGAACGCCATAGCACACACAGTCTAAGATATTCTTTGCATGACCACTGTCCGTCTAGGTGCTAGAAGATGGAGTTGGCCGTGAAACAACTCCTTTCTACTTTATTTAAAGGCTTAAAAGCACTCATGAATGGCAGAGGCAAGGGACAGTGACATTGCCCTATCAAGAAGGACGATGCCCTAGAGACTGACCATATATACATATGATCAGTGCCCAAGCCCCCTCTCCACCTAAGCTAGGACCAAGGAGGGCCAGGGAATGACTGCTGATGACTCAGCAGATAGACCTATAGGCTCCCCTAAATCCCCCATCCTTAGCTCACAAGGATGGTGAGATTGCAGCGACCAAAGAAACTAACAAGTTTGAGCGGGACTTAAACCCCAATCTGGCGTTCACCCATCAGGGACGTTCTTTGCGACCATTTTGACCAAGTGTACTTGGATAGTGGGCATTGAGGGACCTTTCTCTCCCTCAGTTAGCCATCTAAATCTTGACCCTGGTGGAAGTCTCAGGATATCTCATATCTGGAATGTTCTGAAGTACTGTTAACCAGTACGGGGTAACCAGGTACCCCTATTAGAGGTCCTCCAATAAACAATGGAATGATTAGGCACTCCTTCCCCTTCTGTCTGAGGAGCAGACTCATTCATAAAAGGGCATCGACAGAGCAATTGATGACCATGATAGCACAGCAGTGGCAACAGGCAGAATAACACCCAGAACTATTCTTTCCTGCAGAGATATCAAGAGAAATGTTTTATCCTCTCCAGAGCTAGTCATACAACCTCACTCAGAAATTCACCTTGATCAGCCGTCGCCCTATTACCCCTCACTTGGAGGTATACAACATCACTTCCCTCACATAGGCTTTTTGCCATAAATAACGAAAAGAATGGTTAGACATTCAAATCCGATCTGGTGGAGTGGTTTATCCACTAAGGTTTAGTAGCTTGGGGAGGAAAGACCTGCTTAGTCTCAGCTCGACCATGACAGAAGTAAGCGGAGTTAACTCTTCCTTTTTGATGGAATTGTCCCTCCTCAAATTGAGTTTCTAGCATACCTGACCTCAGCTAGAAGTTAGACCACCTCCTTGGAACATAGTCCATTTAGTACAATCTCTGAAAGAAACACCTTATGAACCACTATGTCAATCATCAGACCGTGACTTGATGCTTAAGACGGTCTTCCTTCTCACTCTCGCCTTGGCAAAGATGGTCAGCAAGTTGCATGGTCTTTATTACAACATCGTACATTCCAGGTTATAGGAACAGGTAACACTCAACTTCATCTTTGAGTTCATTGCTAAGACTCAAAATCCGGCTGTAGTGGTTCTTAGATGCTGGCCCTTCCAGATTTAGTCTTCATTCTGTAAATGTGTAACTATTCTGGAAACATTTCTCAGTAAATTTTGAATGACAATGATCTGCTTAAGTGAAAAAAATTTAATGAGATTATTTATATGTAAAAAATATTAAGAGATCTAGAAGAATATAGAATAGTTTAATTGGAAGCTATCATAGACGTAAGTTTTCTTTATATATTAATCCTATATTAAACAAACCTAAAGTTAATAGTAGCAGCCACCTCTAAGAAAACATTATGTTCATAGTAAGCCTTCCTCTTGCTGGAATTTCCCTTTTGTTGAAGTATCGGATAAGAAATTAAAACATTCACTCTTTATAATAATTCTTGGTTAAGTGGGCAAAATTTATCATTAAGTGGTGCTCTGAAAATGGGAAATCTTTCTTGTATGAGTTGATATTTATTCAATTTGCATTTATATAAATAATTTATTCCGTAATAACTTTACAACGTTTTATCTTGGTAGTAGGTTGGCCAGGGCACCATCCACCCGTTGAGATACTACCACTAGAGAGTTATTGGGTCCTATGACTGACCAGACAGTACTTTATTGGATCCCTCTACCTAGTTACGGTTCATTTTGTCTTTGCCTACACATACACAGAATAGTCTGGCCTATTCCTTCCACATTCTCTTCTGTTCTCATACACTTGACAACACTTGAGATTACCAAACAATTCTTCTTAGCTCAAGGGTTAACTACTGCAATCTACAGTAATTGTTTAGTGGCTATTTTCCTCTTGGTAAGGGTAGAAGACACTTTTTAGCTTTGGTAAGTAGCTCTTCTAGGAGAAGGACACTCCAAAATCAAACCTTTGCTCTCTAGTCTTGGGTAGTGCCATAGCCCCTGTACTATGGCCTTTCACTCTCTTGTATTAGTGTTCTCTTGCTTGAGCGTACACTCGGGCACTCTATTCTATCTTTTTTCTTTCTCTTGTTTTTTGAAGTGTTTTATAGTTTATATAGTATATGGAGATCTAATTTAATGGTGTTACTATTCTTAAAATATTTTATTTTGATTATTTATTACCTATCTTGTAGTTTGTTTATTTCCTCGTTTCCTTTCCTCGCTGGGCCATTTTTCCCCGTTGGAGCATTTGGACTTATAGTATCTTGCTTTTCTAAGTATCGTTATAGCTTAGCTTGTAATAATAATAATAATAATAATAATAATAATAATAATAATAATAATAATAATAATCGTGTATAAGTCTGTCAAATTTTAAATGACCGTTTTATCGTTCTAGGTCGTTTTTGAGACTAATGTTTGATAGACATCCTATATCCATGTCTTAAGCCAGGGTCACACATCTGTGATTAAAGGTCTCCACCTTGTGTTACTAATGACTAAATCACCATCAATTGTGGTAAATCGTAACAGAGTTGTCAAATTTGATGACGTGCTCCATTAGGTCATACCTCCATCACAGTCAACAGCAGAACTAACAAGACATGTCACATTCATGGCATATGTCATCATAACATCGAAATATGATTCAGTACTGTGAAATCTTAACAATGTTATAACCTACATAAAATTCTGAGATATTTCGCCGATGTGAGAGATATTGCGTTTTCGGATGTCATCGTCGAGATCTCCGGTGGTCGTCGGCTAATTGTAGTACAGTTGAGATCGTCTGTATTAATGTATATAAACACTTGAGCAAAGGCCTGTGCTAGTATAAGGCCAGCATAATCTTAACCAAACAGCCTGATATATACCAGCAGATTAGTTCTTCAGTCTTTGCTCAAGATTCCTTACGGGCTCCTTTTGGCTCCAATTGCTTTCTCTCTTGTAGTTTTCATCCATTCTCATTTCAGCAAGATCTTACTCAGCTTTCTCTGTAAACGAAATCTTAATATCATTAGTAATGCATTTTGAAGGAAGGAAAATGAAAGGTTTACATCAGTTGGTGATTTAGCACTTTTAGTATCCGACATATTTTCAATAACTCAGAGAAGAAGACTGATGCGATTTTTATTTCCACATCTGTAACAGACCGAATCTTGGCCGAGTAAATCCATCCGATTGCGTCGACATGGACTGCGATGGTCTGAAGAAGATTGTGATTACAGATGAGGACGGAACCCTCCTTGGTAAGCATCTTTGAGATGTTTCCTGTGGATGCTTCTTCAGATTGGTCTCATTAATTACAATATTGTTAGTTCTTTCGACGTAACATCATCCTTTAATCTCCGTCCTTTTGATTTATTCATCTTTTAATGTAATTGCATCATTTTGCTAAATATCTTTGCACTTTTCGTGTCAGTATTTCTCTATTCTTTGCATTTTAACAGACATTGTATTTCTTATGCATTATTTTTCATAGCACGCTTCTTTAATCATTTCATGCTCTGTAACTTATATATCTGATGTTCTGTTATTCCGTGTTCACTCTTGCAATTCAGTCATTTGCTTATGTTCTGTAATTTCAATGTTTAAGGCTGGCATTTAATTAATAATTATATTTTTCTGTAGCAGTATCTCATACAACGATTTACATAT
>NC_090743.1:82870761-82873261 GCF_036898095.1 Palaemon carinicauda | reverse complement strand
ATATACATATATACATATATATATATATATATCAGTATATATGTATATATATATTCATATATGCATGCATATATATGCATATATATAAATATATGTGTGTGTATATATATATGCATATACTGTATATACAGATATATACATATATATATATATATATATATATATAGATAGATAGATAGATAGATAGATAGATAGATATTTATGTACATAAATAGATAGATAAATACACACACACACACATATATATATATATATATACATATACATATATATATATATATACATATATATATATATATATATATATAATCCCAACCTTTATTGCACTGGTTTATTGATATTGGTCGACTAATTTGGAAAATCTCTAACTCGCAATGCATGAGTCAGGAGAACAAGCCGACTCAAACCCATTAGTTTGCAGTAGTGCCAATAACGCAGCATCCTTGTGAGGTGGAATACGGGTTTTGGGGAATTAATACGTTCACGTGATGACTGCCCTACAACCGATGGTCAATTCTTGCTGGTTCTGATTGTGGAGAGGGAACAGCTCCTGGTCCCTTTGACTTTGGACCATCACTCGCCCCTGAAGCTGTTTAATTTCCTTAAACATGGATTGAATTTAGCATTTTTCCCATATCACTGGCGTTGGGGTTTGGGAGGTCCTTCATCGCCTACAACTTTTAAGTGGTATGAGGACAAAAGGAAAAATTTCTTAGTTGGAATGAAATTATGGACCTTTTTCAGTTCTACTACTTGTATAACCACATGTCGAGAGAGAAACATATTGGTTTGAGTCATACCAAAAATGTTGTTTATTATTCAGTACAACGGTATTTATATAGGTCCCAATGTTTTCTTTAATCAAATGTCTTTGCCGTACGATCTTATTTTTTTTTTTTTGGTTGGAGATATTTTTATAAGGAAATTCAAAGGTTACTTTTATTAAAAGTTTTCTGCTTTTTTAGCTCAGCCTTACCTGTAACTAAAATAAATAAATATATATACATACACACACACATATATATATATATATATATACATATATATATATATATATATATATATATATATGTATATATATATATATATATATATATATTAGCCAAATTGATATCATTGTTCTCTTGTAATAACTTGAGCGGTCCATTATTGGCCTTATGCCCCTAGGTTCAAGATGTATAGACTCGAGATCAAAAGTTATTGTTACTACCCTTACATATCCTTGACAACATTCAGAGACCAGTATATATACATAACAGTATGTTAAGCACAATCTATTCAATCTTACTCGTGGCTTCCTACGGTATTTCTTGTTTTATTCGGAGAAGCGGGAGGCCTATCATCATTGAAAGGGTAACACATCAGAATTGGATTGGGATAACTACACTCAGCTTAGAGCTTTTGCTCCGAGAGTTTATGCTTCAACTGAAAAGGAATACAATTTATCCATAAGATAAACCCTCTCTGGTACAACCCAAGAACAGAAGTGGTGGATTACCCTTATATCTGCACTCTTTGGCACTTCCTCCTTTACTTAATAAACCAGATAGCTCTGTCGCTCACTATCCAAAGGGAAAGGCAACCTTTTGGCTTATGTGTTTGATGATATGCAGATTAACGAGAAACTTGATCCTCCACATTCCTTTTTCCTGAGGCTAAACTGAATAGTTTAGCTTTTCGATCTCGTGAAATTAAAGCTCTGTTGATGGACCTTGATCCTTATGGAGGTGTACTGTAGACCCAATTGGTATTTTTCTTTTCTTTTTTTGTTTCTTTTTTATAAAAAATGCAGGTTTCTTAGCTCCAAAGTTATCTGTTATTTTGTACAAGTTAGCAAGAAGAGGAGCTTTTTGTGTTTTTAGTACCTCTAGTTCAACTGATTAACCCCCTATCTCCAGAACTCCCATACTCTAAAGTTTTTGAACGTCTTTTGGCAAAACGTTTAATAGGTTTGCTGAAGGTAATAATCTGTTCCCTAGTTTCCAATTTGATTCTCGTAAAGCCCTTAGAGCATGTGATGCCCTTTTTACAATATCCAATGCTGTACAGAAATACCTTGATTGTGGTCAGGAAGTTTGTATGATTTTAGTGCTGCCTTTGACCGTGTTGATCATGATGCCCTTGTTTTCCAAAATCAAACAGTTAGGAGTTGGTGGGTCGTTTCTTCTTATTATTATTGAATTTTTAAGCAATATATCGCAAAGTGTTGTTGTGGCACCATATTGAATATAGGAATGTGATATGTGGCTTGGCGTAGAAAACAAGCTTGTTGCATATGCAGATGATGTTATCCCCTTTGCATCTCGTGAATGTAGATCCGGGGTTGCTGAATCCCTTAATAGAGATTTAGCTAAAATTACTGCATGGGGCAAATTATGTGGCATGAAGTTGAATCCTAGCAAAACTCAAAGTATGATTGTAAGTAGGTCAAGACAGTGACTACTCAACATCCGGATAGCAGTATTGATAATGTTTAAAAATTTTAGTTGTGATTCTCGAC
>NC_090743.1:82783261-82860761 GCF_036898095.1 Palaemon carinicauda | reverse complement strand
TATATTAGAATTAACTTAAAAGGCTTGTGATTTTTATGAGATATTTATATATTTTTTTTTTTTTTTTGGAAATAGTAGGTTTTGTGGACTTGTCATTTTTCGTGCTATATTCAGAAATGAATGTATATATGTATGTATGCATGTAAATATAAATGCAATTGAATGTAGGAATCGATTTGCAGTCTTGGAGACTTTGAGACAAGAAGAGCAGACAATTAACGAAGAATGGAATGATAATTAATAGTTGGTAGGGAAGTTTTGGGACATGTAGCAACAAGGAGGAAGCCTTGGATATCAAATGATACTTGGGATACTACAAAAAGAAAAATTTTCCGAGGATGTAATGAAAATTACAAGGTATACCACGCTAAGTATTCCAATATTGATAGTGGAGTCAGGAATGACTGGAGAGAATATTTAAACAGTAAAGCAGATGAGGTTGACAAAGCTATGAATTCTATGATGTAAGAATTTCTGATGGAATTGTCAACGAAATCTTGACTAAGGCAAAGAAGAAGAATCATATACTCATCAAAAAGAGAGATGGGTCTGTCAAAAACACATAAGATTAAGAAAGGCAACATTGGATGGAACACTTTAATGAGGAGATATAAAGGGGAATAATTTGATTGATATACCTAAAGCTGAGGAAGACCTTGATATGCCTATAAATGAAGTCGAACACGAAAGTGAAAGTATGAGTCCTACAGTATATATTCTGTAGAAAACAGGGAAAAATATAAAAATTGCATAAAAGACAACCATTAAATATTCTGTAAAATCTTTTTTTCGGTGAAATCATTTTGTAGAAAACTACCAAAAAAAAGAAAAAAAAATTACATAAGACTCCATCATAAAATATTCAGTAAGTTTTTGCACATGGAAAAGAAAATCGGATGGATGAAAAACACCCACCAACCATCTGTTGCAAAAATAGAGGTTGAAAAGATATAAGGAAAGAAGTACATATCATTGTTGGATATCCACCTCCGAAAAAAGCTAAAGAAATATAAAAGTGATGATGAACGAATAAATAAAAAGTAAAAGGAGTTGATTCATTACATCGTTCGCTTAATATATATATATATATATATATGTATATATATATATTTATATATATATATATATATATATACATATATATATATATATATATATATACACAGTATTTATATATATATATATATATATACATATATATATACATATATAAATATATATATATATATATATATTTTGTAATATATATATATATATATATATACAAACATTTCAGAATATAGCACGAAAAATGACAAGTCCAAAAACCTACTACTTATATAAATCTAAAGAAAAAAAATTATGTGCATCTCAGAAAAATCACGTCTCGTATAAGAGGTATCTAGATAATTCTATTATATCATTATATCATATTGTATATATATATATATATATATATAGAGAGAGAGAGAGAGAGAGAGAGAGAGAGAGAGAGAGAGAGAGAGAATAGAATTATTAGTATATGCTATCTAGCACATAAACTAATTAGTAAAAGATGATAATAATAATAATAATTTACCAAAATAATTTGTTTCAGTCATCATAAATAATAGATTTATAAAAATGTATTGGTATGCGTGCAGTAGAATTGATTTTTTTTAAATCCTCATAAATTACATGAATTGGTATCCTAGTTTTTTACAACATATATATACCGTATATATTTATATATATATATATATATATATATACATATATATATATATATATATATATATTATGTATTAGTATTTAGAGGTTTTTCGTAACTTTAAATTATTGGCGTCGATAATACAATTTCGACTGACAAATTTAGTTTCGGAATACCTAAAACCCATTATATAATGTATATATATATATATATATATATATATGTATATATATAATATATATATATATGACTTTCATACAGTCATGAATATAGGGTATTTCAATTCGATTACTAACAATAGTAAAATAGAGAGTTTTCTTGATGTTATCAAATGTTATCATAATATCTTGACCAATTATAATTTTATCATCATGGTCTATCGAATAATCACATTTTATTTTTATTTTGTATTTAATACAACTAAGACCATTAATATGGAAGTAATGCGCAAGGTAAGGGAGGCAAAGAGGGAAGCTGACCTGAGGCGGGGTCAGGGATTGGGTCATTCATATGAAGAGAATAAGAAGAAGTTTTGGAAAGATGTGAAAAGAGTAAGGAAGGCTGGTTCAAGAATTGAAGAGACAGTGAAAGATGGAAATGGAAGGTTGTTAAAATGAGAGGAGGCAAGGAAAAGATGGGCGGAGTATTTTGAAAGTTTACTGAATGTTGAGGATAATGTGGAGGCAGATATAATTGCTGTTGCAGGTGGTGAGGTGCCGGTGATGGGAGATGAGAATGAGAGAAAGATTACAATAGAGGAAGTGAGGAAAGCACTAGATGAAACGAGAGTAGGAGAAGCATCTGGTATGGATGGTGTGAGAGCTGAGATGTTGAAGGAAGGGGGTGTGACTGTACTTGAATGGTTGGTGAGATTGTTTAATATGTGTTTTGTGTTGTCAATGGTACCAGTAGATTAGGTTTGTGCGTGTATGTTCCACTATAAAGGAGATGTGCATGAGTGTTGTAATTCAAGGGGTATTAGTTTGTTGAGTGTAGTTGGAAAAGTGCATGGTAGAGTAATGATTAATAGGATTAAAGATAAAACAGAGAATGCAATCTTAGAAGTACAGGGTGATTTTAGAAGAGGTAGGGGTTGTATGAATCAGATTTTTACAGTCAGGCAGATATGCGAGAAATAATTAGCAAAAGGTAAGGAGGTGTATGGATCTGGAGAAAGCGTATGATAGAGTTGATAGGGATGCAATGTGGAATGTAATGAGGTTATATGGAGTTGGTGGAAGGTTGTTGCAAGTAGTGAAAAGTTTCTACAAAGGTAGTAAAGCATATGTTAGGAAAGGAAATGAAGTGAGCGATTGGTTTCCGGTGAGAGTGGGGCTGAGACAGGGATGTGTGATGTCACCGTGGTTGTTTAACTTGTATGTTGATGGAGTGGTGAGAGAGGTGAATGCTCGAGTGCTTGGACGAGGATTAAAACTGGTAGATGAGAATGACCATAAATGAGAGGTAAATCAGTTGTGTTTGAGAAGAAGTGTGTAAGGAGTATGGGTGGTGTATTTCGAGTAGACAAGGTTAGGAACGAAGTAGTGAGGGTGAGAACGGGTGTAAGAAAGGAGTTAGCAGCTAGAGTGGATATGAATGTGTTAAGGTGGTTTGGCCATGTTGAGAGAATGAAAAATGCCTGTCTGCTAAAGAAGGTGATGAATGCAAGAGTTGATGGGAGAAGTACAAGAGGAAGGCCAAAGTTTGGGTGGATGGATGGAGTGAAGGAAGCTCTAGGTAATAGGAGAATAGATGTGAGAGAGGCAAGAGAGCGTGATAGAAATAGGAATGAATGGCGAGCGACTATGACGCAGTTCCGGTAGGCCCTGCTGCTTTCTCCGGTGCCTTGGATGACCACAGAGGTACCAGCAGTAGGGGATTAAGCGTTATAAAGCTTCATCTGTGGTGGATTACGGGGGAGGGTGGGCTGTGTCACCCTAACAGTACCAGCCAAACTCGGTTGAGTCCCTTTTCAGGCTGGGAGGAACTTAGAGAGGAGAGGTCACCTTTTTTGTTTCATTTGTTTGATGTTGGCTAACCCCCAAAAGTGGGGGAAGTACCTTGATATATGTATGTATGTAAGACAATTAATGATATCAAGGAATATTATTATCTTTTTTTTCTTATTAATGTTTCGAGAGCTTAATGAAAAAGTTCTATGTAATATTGGTAGAGCTTCTGGCCAATTTTCCTTTCTGATATCTTTTGAAATTAGAGTTTCCCCTATTGTTCTCCCTCTAATATTTTCTTGAATTTCTTCATAATTTCCATAATAATTGGGCCACTGTCCTTGTTCACAATTATAGTAATTCATTACCACTTCAACTGCCTCATTTAGTCGCACAAAATGTCTTTTTAATGGGGTATAAGTGTATATCAAGATTGGTTACATTTTTTTTTTCATTCCAATTAATGTAATTGTTAGATATACACTGTTACATGTAACCCCCATTGTATTTTTGTTAAATCCATACTAATAGAAATGTATTCCCTTTTTGGTAATAAAACAGAATCCAACATTCCGTCGTCTAACGTACTTAAATTATCAATTGATGATGTTTCAATACAAGTTAAAGATTTAAGTAACATATTAACGAGTACCAGCAGGATAGCATGGTGAGCCCTCATCAACAAAGAGTGCGAGTTAGCAAGACTTTTCTGCTTGCTCATTATTCAGTGGTGTATCCGCCTAACCACAGGTCAGAGGTGCGTCCGCCAATCCGCAGTTTAGGGGAGCACCCTTAATCTTCACATCCTCGTCCCTTACAATCTCGTCCTGCAAGGGCAGATTATGCAATACCTCATAAGGTAGCTATTTCTCCTCCACTTGTTTTATTGGAGATGATGAGATGTTGCAGTTTAGGCACAGGACTCCATCTCCTAGATAAACTTCTAATCGAAGGGAAAACATCTCCTGGCGCTGCAAAGACAAACATGGTTTTACTGCGGCAATAGTTTGAAAGGATACGTCACGAACCTTTCCCTTTGTTCCCTAGAGTGACTCCCAGGATCATCCTTCAGGAGGGACTATGCACATTAGACCTCGTACTACCCCGGTTCTATCCGTGTCTTAACGCAAGTCTTCCAGAGCCTCGTGTTTCGGCTGCGTCTAAAAATGAGCATTTGGTCCTGTTTGATCTTGACTCTACTTCAGAGGACAACGATCTTTATCCTCCACTTCCTCCTGATAAACGATATTCTGGCCCTACCTCTCCTACAGAGTTTTCCTGGCATGATCAGGTTTTGTCATTGTCCCCTACCCCAGTACTGTACCTGACTTAGAGAGACAACAGGAAGGTATTTCTAAACAGTGCAAGATACGTCGTCCGTTGCCAAGCAGGAGGATGCTGCTGCTGCTCCTCCGGGTAACAGGGCTAGGCTAGACTTCACTGATTCTCCTTCTCCAGTTATGATTGAGCATCTCTTTGCTGCAGCTGTGGAAATGAATTCCTCTAATCCTACTGGGCTAGCCTCTTTAGAAATTCAGAAAGCAGGACTGGGTGAGGAGTCTTCTTTTCTGCCGATTCTTGGGATTATCAAAAGGTTAAATAAACTTGGTGAAGGCCCTCCTGCACTGTATGTAGGGAGGAAGACTTTCATTGACAACCAGTCTCTGCCATACTCCTGAACTTCACAGTTCTAGACATAAGTCAGACCTGCCCTGATCCCGTCAAGTGGACGATACCATCCGTGAGATCGAGCAACAGGTTTCTGCACCAAAGGACCCCCTTAAGGCAGAAAGGTCGTCAAAATTAATTTCTCCAGTGCTCTCGAAACGGAAAAAAATTTCATCTATCCAAAGGGGCCCATCCCAGTCAGTTGTCTCTGGCTTCGAATGTACAGGTATCATCTTTGGCCCCAAGGGTCTTGAGTAAGAAACTCTTACCTGTCCAGTTATGATTGAGCATCTCTTTGCTGCAGCTGTGGAAGTGAATTCCTCTAATCCTACTGGGCTAGCCTCTTTAGAAATTCAGAAAGCAGGACTGGGTGAGGAGTCTTCTTTTCTGCCGATTCTTGGGATTATCAAAAGGATAAATAAACTTGGTGAAGGCCCCCCTGCACTGTATGTAGGGAGGAAGACTTTCATTGACAACCAGTCTCTGCCATACTCCTGAACTTCACAGTTTTAGACATAAGTCGGACCTGCCCTGATCCCGTCAAGTGGACGTTATCATCCGTGAGATCGAGCAACAGGTTTCTGCACCGAAGGACCCCCTTAAGGCAGCAAGGTCGTCAAAATTAATTTCTCCAGTGCTCTCGAAACGGAAAAAAATTTCATTTATCCGAAGGGGCCCATCCCAGGGTCTTGAGTAAGAAACTCTTACCTGTCGGCAGTATTTTCGACAGCAGAAATCCTAAGCATTTAAATAGCCTCCCTGTCAACCCTGTATGCTGGATTACTGGTCTGACACAGTCTCATACTACGCCATGCCAGAGAACCTTTCAGACAGTAAAGTCTTGAAGAAATACGAAGAACTTGTGCAATCAGGGGCGAAGGCACTGGAGTTCTTGTTTTACCAGTGTGCCTGCCTTTAGGGGTAACTGCATCCTCAAGAGAAGGGATGCAGTTGTTAATAGGCTTGTGCGTCAGATTGGCACTACAGAACACTCCAATGACAGTGTCTAACCTTGTTCCTGCCTGTGGAAGTCATGAAAGCAGTTGAAAAATGGGAGAAGGCAAGTCAAGTTATCTGTTTTAACTGGACTCGACTGCTGCCTGTAGACCCAGAGCTTCTTTTCCTAAACAGTAGCCCTCACAGTGTCGACTCCTTCTTGAATCAGACCATCCACATAATCAGAGACAGGATTTGACACATTCCTTTCGGTATTGAGGACATCACAACCACCGAAGATGACAAATGAGAGATTCATGTAAAGGAAGGTAATCCCCTCATTCTGCCACATGGAGGGGAGTGCCAGGCAAGTCAGTAGACGAGGTGGTAGTTCTACAGGGTAGAACCCTACACTTTAGAGGTCCTTCGCTCTGGGTAGCGCATCCCGTTCAGGTTAGCCTATCACCCTCTGACTCAGACTTCAATTAACCTCTCGTTATATTTGAGAGGATCTCCAAAAGACCTTCTTTTACAAGATGAGATTTAGGTGATGCTAGGGAAGTATGTCATTGAAGAGGTTAAGGATGGATCTTGTCTTCTACAGCAACTTGTATGTTTAAAGGTTTAAAGGCTGCTCATGAATGGCAGAGGCAAGGGACAGTGATATTGCCCTAGCGGGCAGGACAATGCCCTAGAGACTGACCATATATTAAAAGATTAGCGCCCAAGCCTCCTCTCCACCCAAGCTAGGACCAAGGAAGGCCAGGCAATGGCTGCTAATGACTCAGCAGATAGACCTATAGGCTCCCCCAAACCTCCCAACCTTAGCTCACAAGGATGGTAAGGTTGCAGACACTAATGGCACTAACGAGTCGGAACGGGACTCGAACCCCCGAATAGCTAACACCAGGCAGAGACGTTACCAACCAGGCCACCACAACCATAAATATATATATATTTATATGTATATATATATATATATATATATTTATTTATAAATATATGTATATTTATATATATAGATATATATATATATATATATATATATACATATATATATAAATATATATATATATATATATGTGCGTGTATATATATATATATATACATATATATATATATATATTTATATATATATATATATATGTATATAAATATATATATACATATATATATATATATATATGTATATGTGTATATATATGTGTATATATATGTGTATACATATATATATACATATATATATACATATATATATATGCATATATATATACACACATGTATATATATATATATATATATATGCATATATATATATATATATATATTATACATGTATATATATATATATATATATACACAGCATATATGAAATTTAGTGGATCATGTCCTCTTGCTACAGATGCATATGTTTATCTTCAGATAATTAGTGAGGAAACGATGTAACCACGTTGCTGGCTGAGGTTCAACTGATGTTAGAATTGACAGAAATGAATAGTGTGTGGGCATTCTCAATGCCTGGCAGGAATGTCAGTTCAGCGACCTGTCAGTTAAAACTGCGCATGTATGGCAGGCTTCAGGGAGGCAGAAAATGAGATGGCGAGATAAGGTTAAGGATGGTATGGAGAGAACAGGTTCGGTAGAAGAATATGCCTTTGATCGAATGTATTGGAGAGGGTGCATCAGGCAACTGACCACTTAATGTAGGGATAAGGGTGGGGAAAAAGAAGATAACTGCACCACCTTATGGATTATGTATGTTCACACCATCTACCAGAAGTTTCTCAGTGAGGAAAATGGTGAATTCCTTTTTTTTTTTCCAAACTGATGGGCACTCTTGCTGCTTCACATAAAGCACTCTCTCTCCAGTAAATGTCTGTTCTTCCAGATCTGTCTTTCCTTCTTTTTTTGCATACCATGTATCTTTGGGTGAAGGAGTGTTACTGTATCCGTCAAATACAATGACTTCTTGAAATATTTTATTTTGGTTATTTATTACTTCTCTTGTAGTCTATTCATTTCTTTATTTCTTTTCCTGAGTGGGCTATTTTTCCTTGTTAGAGTCCTTGGTCATATAGTATCCTGCTTTCCCAAATAGGGTTGTAGCTTTGCTAGTAATACTGTAATAGTATTAATACAGTAATAATAAGTTATACTTGTCTCTAATGTAGTCAGAATATCAGTGAAATTGTAGTGTCCCAGGGTATTCTCTGCTTCTTGGCACCTCCATCTATAGCAAGCACGCAGTCCTTCGGACCATCCACAGCTGTTGCTACACCCCATATCTGCTTTGCAACTGTGGTTTGTTTGCAGGGAGTAGTACATTTCTTGATTCAAAGAGTGCTTGTGGATATCTATAACAGGACTTTCTCCTACATAAGGAAGACTCCCATTTTAAATGTTCATTACTATTACTGTACCTTTTTCAAGAGTAATCACTTCTATAACTGGACACTGTAATGCCCATCAAGGAAAAAAAAGGTACAAGAAACTTTCTCGACGTGGAGGAAGACTCGATATTCCTAGTCTGTTGTCTATTTAAGGTTGGACATTAATAAGGCATTTACTCGGCTTTCATTCTGGCTCTAGACCTTACAGTAGACATGACATTTTTTTTACAATAGCTGGTCCTTCCATCAAAATAGAGCCAATAATTTTTTAGAGATAAGACCGGGTTATTCCTATTTCGCCAACGAACATACCAGTGACTTGTTTTTTTTTCACTAAAAACCGTTCAAGACTTAGCTTGGAATTTTTTTATTAGTAGTATTTAGGTTTGCAAATAAGCAAAAAGGCTTTCATAATACAATTGGCGAAGCCAGTAAGACCTCGTACTTTGGTGATTATCACACTTCCCTCACCGGCAAGAGAGCAGGTTTGGTACCCAGACGATCCGCTCTTTGTTGGAACCCCCTTATACCGTATTGTCTTTAGTACTCAGTCAGCTGGGGAGTTTGGTGCCAATGGTAAAAAGACGTTATATAATCTATTCTTCATTCCAAAGGAAGGATAGTTAGACGAGAGTAGTTGACAGATTGAAGGGAAGGAAATGTGAGACTTGTTAAGTGTGGGATGCCGTCTTGGAAAGACATCCCTTTGGCGCAAGGATTTTCTCAAACGAGAAGGCCATTTTAGGAACACTTCTTGGAAAAAATGGTATTTTTAGTAGGCTTTTTATTGCTCAATTTCTGTCTTGGAAAAATAATCAAGTTATATATCAGTTTATTGAGATTGGTGTTACTGTATGGATGGGAGTTGTGGTACGACAATGAAACAATATCCAACAGATTTCGTAGATTTGAGAACAAAGGCCCTCTGATGAATATTGGGAGTCAGATGGCAGGACAGGATTAGAGAGGAAACCATAAGAGAGATTACTTGAGTGCCACATGTGGATGTGATCATGGTGAGGGGCGTGATCTTCACATTCCTCAAGAAAGATTAGTTCACCAAATATTCAACTGGGCTCAACAAGGCAATAGAAGAGTTGGAAGACCCAGGCCCACATGGCTGAAGACTATGAAGCGTGAAGGAGGAGATGATGAAGGGAGAAGTGTTGATTAAAAGCTCAAGATAGAGACGACTGGCAAAATCTAACGGAGGCCTTGTGCGTCACTATGCGTAGGAGGAGATGATTATGAGTTTGATGATCAGTAATTATTTCTTTTTAGAAAACGATGAAAATCTTTGTGAGATAACCTTGCTTCTAGTTAGTATAAAATTATATAACAAATCATTTTTCACCACTAACTTTCTGATGAAATCTCATGTTTATTATATTGTGCAACAGGGTTTGACATTATTTGGCCTTCACGCTGATAGTTTATAGCCTCTGCAAGTTTGGCTTTTTCGTAATACAGAAGGTCATCAACTTACAAACTTAATAGGTTCCAAGCTGTATGTAAGTCAAATTTTGTTAAATTTTGGTCTAGGGTAGGCCTAACCTGAATCCCATGCCTATGATTTCCAGCTTAAAAGTCAATAAATAGTTGGGTTTCATATGAAAGAGGTATCAGGTTATTACAAATGTCATTTTGCTTACTGTATTAAATTATATATTATTTTATTAAAGTATGTTTTTTTATCTTATCTTTGTTGTTTTCAGTTGGATTTGTTTGTATTTCCAAATGTTTGTAAGTCGAATGATTGTAAGTTGAGGATCTTCTGTACTTTCCATAAATTTCTTCCAGTAAAGAATCATCTCTAAGTGCCACCTTCTTTATTGCCCAACAACGCTATCAATCGGAAAATGACATCACACGAGTAAATGACACTTTCATCGTGAGAAATTATTTAAATTCCCAGTTTATACTAAACATGTATTGCATGCGGGTACTTCCTGGGTCACACACATCTGGGTAAACGTCATCTGTGCCTATTATTATTATTATTATTATTATTATTATTATTATTATTATTATTATTATTATTATTATTATTATTATTATTGTTGTTGTTGTTGTTGTTGTTGTTGTTATTATTACTTGCTAAGCTACTACCCTAGTTGGAAAACAGGATCATATAGGCCCAGGGCCTCCAACGGAAAATAGCCCAGTGAGGGAAGGATACAAGGAAAAAATAGCATATTATCCGAGCAGTAACAACATTAAAATAAGCAAAGCAACAGGAAGAGAAATTATATAAAATAGTGAGCCCGAGTGTACCCTCAAGCCAGAGAACTCTAACCCAAGATAGTGGAAGACCATGGTACAGAGGATATGGCACTACCCAAGACTATTATCATTATTATTATTATTATTATTATTACTATTATTATTATTATTATTAAATGCTAAGCTACAACCCTAGCTGGAAAAGCAGGATGCTATAAGCCCAGGGGTCCCAACAGGGAAAATAGCCCAGTGAGGAAAGGAAACAAAAAAGAGATAGAATATTTTAAGAATAGGAACAACGTTAGAGAATAATGGTTTGGTTTTGTAGTGTCCTTCTCCTAGAAGAGCTGCTTACCATAGCTAAAGCGTCTCTTCTACCCTTACCAAGAGGAAAGTGGCTACTGAACAATTGCAGTGCAGTAGTTAACCTCTTGAATGAAGAAGAATTGTTTGATGATCTCAGTGTTCCCAGGTGTATGAGGACAAAGAAGAATATACAAAGAATAGGCCAGACTATTCAGTGTATGTGTAGGCAAATGGAAAATGAACCGTAACCAAAGAAAAGGATCCAATGCAGTGTTGTCTAGCCAAAGGACCCCATAATTGTAGTCGACATAATATTCCTTTAATTGTATAATTCCATTGATGGAATCCAAAGTAAGTTGCCGGAAGTTCCTCTTTATTTCTGAATTAGGATATTCCAATTCTTAGTTTGCTTTAATTACTTTACTTTACTTTTCCGGTCCCATACAGCAGGAGAACCCCACTCTCTACAGGACCTCCGTTGTCGTTTTACCTTGTTTGTTCAGAGTATTTAACGTTTCATGTCGCGTATAGTTCATTTACTGTTAAATCGTCACTGTTGTAAGATAAATGCCAAAGCGTCAGGATTTGATGCGTTATCCATCCAAAATTGAAGTCTCTACGGATAACTAATTCGTTTTTCTCCATGATAATCATCTCAATGTTAGCTTCAAGTGTCCAGAAACAGTCATCAACTAAAGACATAATATGGAGGAGCAGGTAAGGAGTCTACTTCTCTACCTTTCCGTCCAGCTGGGAATAAAGGTACTTTTAATGAACAGTAACCTTTCTAGCAAAGACTGACTTACTTTTATAACTACTCAATATTCATTAACAATTCTAGTGTATTTGCTGCACATGAGTTCCCAATTTTTACCTCCGTCAACGAAGTTGTAAGGAGGTTATGTTTGACCCCCTGTTTGTGTGTTTGTGTTTGTTTGTGAACAGCATCCTGGCCACAATTTTAATTTAGATTTTAGAGTAATAAAACTTGCAGGGATTAACTGCTATGTGAAACGCTGGAAATGATTAAATTTTGGAAGGTCAAGGTCACGGTCAAGCAAAATGTCCACTTCACGTAATCAGCCATAAATTTGGACTTCGTTGTCACAGAGACCTCAAACTTGGTTCATATATGAGTGTATGAAAATCCACGCCAATCAGTAAATGTTCAGGTTAAGGTCAAGTTCGAGAAATAAGCTCTACTGAGTGCCCCTCTAATTTCATCTTCAAGGGACAGTTTTTCTTGCAATATTTCAAATATGTTACTGAAAATAATTGATATTTCATATTGAAAAATTTACATTTAACTTTTTGTTGGCAGACTAAAGAAAGCTCTAAGATCCATTTTCCTATTTTCAGTTCTTAACTTGAATTTGCTCAAGTCTTAATATTTCAATCATGTGGACCAATTTTCCAGCAATGCAAAGAAACCAAGTTAAGATAATGCACTGGCAAGCAATGGATTATTATTATTATTAACTAAGCTACAACCCAAGTTTGAAAAGCAGGACGCTTTAAGCCCAAGGGCTCCGACAAGGAAAAATAGCCCAGTGAGGAAAGGCAATAAATAAACTAATATTTTAAGAATAGTAACAGCCTTAAAATAAAGCTTTCATATATAAACTATACTAGCTTCAAAAAAACAAAATGAAGGAAAATAAGATAGAATGGTGTACCCTCAAGCAAAAGAATACCCCGAAGCATAGTACAGAGGCTATGACGCTACCCAAGACTAGAGATAAATGGAGTGATTTTGGAGAATCCTTCTCCTAGAATAGCTAAAGCGTCTCTTCTACCCTTACCAAGAGGAAAGTAGCCACTGAACAATTACATTGCAGTAGTTAAGCCTTGAGCAAGAAGTATTATTAAGTAATCTCAGTGTTGTCAGGGGTATGAGGACAGAGGAGAGTATGTAAAGAATGGGTCAGACTATTTTGTGTATGTGTAGGCAAAGGCAAAATGAGCCGTAACCAGACAAAAGATCCAATTTACTACTATCTGACCAGTCAAAGGATACAATAACTCTCTAGCGGTAGTATCTCAACGTGCGGCTGGTGCCCTGTACAAGCAACAATCCTAGTTGAAAAAGCAAGATGCTGTAAGCCCAAGGGCTCCAACAAGGAGGAAAGGAAATAAGGAAATAGGTAGAATAGTGTGCCTGAGTGTACCCTCAGGCTAGAGAACTCTAACCCAAGTCAGTGGAAGACGCATGGCACAGAGATTATTCCACTGCGAATATAATTCATTTATCGAAAATAAAGAAAATTGCTCATTGAGTAATTTATTATTATTATTATTATTATTATTATTATTATTATTACTTACTAAGCTACAATCCTAGTTGGAAAAGCAGGACGCTATAATCCCAAGGGCTCCAACAGGGAAAATAGCCCAGTGAGGAAAGAAAATCAGGAAATAGACTACAAGAGTTTAAGAACAATAAAATTAGAATAAATCTTTCATATGTAAACTAAAAAATCTTCAAAATAACAAGAGGAAGAGAAGTAAGATAGAATAGTGCCCTTGAGTGTACCCTTCCAAAGATTTTGATCACAGAATTTTGAATACTCATGAAATTTCTAATGCATAAACTCAATTAAACAAAACTGGTAGATAGCTTAACCTTTAAATATGAAATACATAAGTGAATTGAAATACTTGTTGAACCAAATTTCTAATACAAAATGGGTTCAGGATCCAGAAAAAAATACCAGAGCGAAAAATATTCAGTATTTTTTTTTTTCATTTCAATTTAAATGAGTACAATTACTCCTTTAGAAAATACAAACAAGTGTTTCTAATTATAAAGAATAATGAAAATTAAATAGTTTTTGGCTCTAGTTCCACATTATAACAGATATTCTGGCAACCGATGTCTGGATTTTTATGAATAAAGCTAATGATACTGAAAATTCCTGACATCAGTTGCTAGAAGGTATACACATTTTACAAGCTTTTCATTTGACTCGGTACACTCAAGTGCACTATTCTATCTGTTTCTTTATTTCCTTCTCTCGCTGGGCTAGTTCCCATTGGAGTATTCCGCTGTTCACTGAAAATTAATTTTATAAGAATCCACTAACATTAACTTTGCACCTGCTATGCTCGTGAATAGACTTAATCAAATTTACATATTTAAGAGGAACTCCATAATAACGCAGGACTCTCCACAAAATTGCCTGGTGCACATTATCAAAGGCTTTTATAGTCCACAACTGCCATCAAAAGTGAATTTCTATATTCTACGCATTGCTGTACGTGTCTCGAAAGGAAAATTTGGTCAGTACAACTTTTACCTCTTTGAAATCCTGTTTGTTCATCTCTCAGAATCACATCAATCTTTCTCTATATTCTCTTAATAATAAGTATACTCTATATTTAAATAACATCTGACGTAGGTCTGATACCTCTATAAGTATTGCAATCAATCAGATCTTTTTTCACCTACACTCCTCACATCCATTCATCAGGTTTTGTCTCTTCATGCCACATTCTACAAAATAATCTTGTAAGTATTCTGGGTGTCACTTTATTTTCAGCCAGTATCATCTCGGTAGTTGTTCCATCGTATCCAGGGGCTTTCCATCTCCCGAATTTTTAATGATAGTTTCAACTTCAAACACACTGAATTCACCATAGACACAACAAGATCTTCCTTAGCTTCAGGTATATCAATCAAATTATTCCCTGCGTACCTTCTATTCATGACCTCACTAAAGTGTTCCACCAAACGTTGTCTTTCTTCATCTTCTGTTGTTATAACAGATCCATCTCTCTTTTTTTATGGGCATATGCTTTTTCCTCTTTGCCCCAGTCAAGATTTCCTTCATAATTCTATGATCAATTCTTACACTATAGCCACTCACTGAATTCATAGCTTTGCCAGCCTCATATGATTTCCTGTTTAAATCTTCTCTCCAGTCATTCCTTGCTTTTCTGATGACCTCACTATCAATGCTGGAATACTTAGCATGCTATACCATGTAATTTTCATTACTTCATCGAAACTTTTGACCATCAATTTCTGCCATTGTCTCCTTTGTATAGTATCCCAAGTATAACTTATTATCCATGGCTTTCTCCTTGTAATTGCATGTCCCAAAACTTCACTATCAGCTGACTGATAAATGTTCTTAATATCACACCAATTTATTAACTGACTGTTCTTCTTCTCTTAAAGTTCTCAATTCCTACATTAATCTCTAAGACTGCAAATCGATTCTTACATACTTATAGGCTATCTATTAATTTACCAGATATCATTTTAGTACTACGCTATTCTACTTATAGTCTTGAATACAAATGCCTTGATATATTAGGGATTATTAAGCAAAAAACTGTGAAATGACATAGGATAGATTGGTTAACATCTCGGAAAGTCTCCATTGTTACCAGAATCATATCCATAAAATCAGTATGTTTTCCTCGGATTTTTTCATTGAATTGGGAATTTTCAGAAAATATTGCGGTTTATTCATTGTCTACATTTATATTCAATAATATTTCATCCAAAAATTATATTTTTAAATGCAAAATATCATACATTTGCATAGCTTTTCCTTTCACTGCTTGGCTTTTCGACTAAGTGTTAGAAACAAAATGGTATAAATGCCGAGTTATGGTATTTTTATAAAATTTACGAATTAAGTCAAGTATTGTATCTCATTAACAAAAATTACAAAATTAGATTTAGAGGTACCTGCCATTCTTCATACTATTTTATTAACGAATATATAGGGTAGATATTCTATAAAATAAGTTATATAATTATGTATATCAGTCTATGACCATTTTACAAAAAAAAAAAAAAAATCCACATTTCTACTTCACATCAATTTGCCAAGTCTTTGAGGTTCCTAAGCCTATATTTATCAATTTCGATTATGTTTAGATTTCTTAAAATATCATACAATATTTTTTTTCTATACCAACTTGTGGAGAATTTTTTATTGTGTGTTCTGAGTGGGAACTTAGTCCGGGAAAGTCTCCTTATAACAGTTACATAAAGTTCAACAGGGGAGGATATGAGCACTTACTCTCGGGGCACAGACACCCTGCTAATACTTTACTGTCACAATTCACTAACCATCACTCTTTAAATACAAAAGGGGGAAATTTTACTGTCCAGAGGCCGGAGAACTCCACACGGAGAATTAGCAATAATTCATGGCCTACTCTAGCTTTGTCAGGTCTATAGTCATCTCATTCTCAGGCTCTGTTCCGGCTCAGTCCCAGCTACCCCAATAAGATGCTGGACAGGTATCTTACGATAATGTAATTAGACAAAATCCAAAATGGGAGCAGTGATGTAAAGTAGTTTAAAAGTTTAAAGATAAGGATCTTTACCTTCGAAGCAAATATATCAATGCAAAGTTCCTCGCTGTTACCACCTATAGACTTACATAGGTTTTACTCTTTAAATAATCCCAGTTTAAACATTAAACAAATGAGGGAGCAAAAAATACTAAAGAGGTTTAATTAACCTAATATTGATTTATTCACAAATTTACATCAAAGAAACGGACATCTTAACAAAGACAAAATGGAATCATAAAAATGCAATTCAAAATGATGAAAATTAGTTAGTTATACACGTGGTCTGCAATAATAAAAAATCGAAATGGGGTCGGACACGTGGCCCATGTGACCCAGAGACTTTGTTAGTCTCCAAGCAAGAAATAATAATGGAAAAATATTTACACACAATCCCACCGTACACAGTCCGAATAGTGTAAAAGCCAGGTTCCCTATCAAGTTAAAATTAGTCTAAGCTAAATAATGGGGGGAAACTAAATGGCCATTGATGTAGTACCTGCACTCCTTTGAAGATTAGTCCTATGCCCGTGGAGGCTGTTGACCTGGTTGTCGCACTAATTGGCACGTTGCCCTCTTGCCTGGCTCACCCCAAAAATTCTCACTTTGGCTGCAACTAGGTACACCAGGGTCCTCTTCTTCTCAATCTCTCCGACCGGCAGCAATCTTTTGCGAGTCGAGTTTTGGGAGAGAGGGGGATGGGGGTGAGCCAGAAGTGCACGGATTAACTACTGACCGGGCCGGTCAGTCGGTCACGACAGCTTCTTGATGAATGGGCTCGACGCTAAGGTCGAAGAGATCACCTGGCTTCACCTTTCCAGACAGGTGAGGAGCATGGTGCACACGGTACTTCATTGGGGGTGCCATATCGGGACTTCAGGACAGGGCAATATATTGTTGCAAGGAGTGCAGAGGAGGCAGGATTTTGGGTTTCATTGTATATTATTACATCTCAATGTACCCTAGTATTCCAACTACTTTTTCTTATAGGAAAAATTACGCTCCCTTCGAAAATAACACTCGTTCCCGTCGCAAATGAATAGTTACAGAAATATATATACATCTATATCCGACGATAATGGGGGA
The DNA here is from genome assembly GCF_036898095.1 of Palaemon carinicauda. NCBI lineage: Eukaryota > Metazoa > Arthropoda > Malacostraca > Decapoda > Palaemonidae > Palaemon > Palaemon carinicauda. The sequence continues at coordinate 82,843,221 of NC_090743.1, read as the reverse complement.
CCCCCAGTGGGAACTCGGGGTTTTGGGTGGGGAAAACATACTGGGGAACCGATATATAACCGTAATTCAGTCCTTTTCTTCTCTATACATTTCTTTCTGGTATTTATTATAACCGTAGAAAAAGACAAATCAGTATACCTGGATATATTTGGGAGGAGCCGTTTCAAAGGTTATTTCTTGTAGTAATACAGTAACCAGTGCTGCCAACGCCTGATGTAGATTAAATGTTAGAATTCCATACCTGATGTAGATCCAATGTTAGCGTTTCATGCTAACATTAGCACCCATTTGTTCGTTTGTTCGTTCGCCCCACCTTCCGTCCTTCGCTTATATAACCCCCCTTCGCAGGAGTTTCTCTCCATTATTACTCTTTTTATTACCGTATTATTTTCTCATTTTATATTCCCATTCAATATAATTTATCATACATTCCATTTTACCTTCCTATATTGGGTTTATTTGTTTTGTTATTTCCTTTCCCATTTGTACGTTCGTTCGTTTCATCAGTTTCCGATCTGCGCATATATCCCCCCCCCCTGCGCAGGAGTTTCCACTCCCCCTTTACTCTTTTTATTAGTGTTATTTTCTCATTTTTTATTCCCATTCAATATTATTTATCATTCATTCCATTTTACCTTCCTATATTGGTTTTATTTGTTGGGTTATTTCTTTATCCCTTCCCGGTTTCACATAAATACTTACCCTGGACTAGTTTTTTTATCCAGTTAATTCTCGGTATGTACTCCTCATTTTATATTCCCATTCACTATTATTTAACGTTCATTCCATTTTATCTTTCTATATTGTTTGTATTTATTTTTGTTGGTTAGTTCCTTTTCTCTCCTCTGTGTCTTATAAAACTTTTCTTTCGTCTAGTTTCCGTATTTAGTTCATTCATGTTTTCCCTCTTTTGTTCGTTGTTTTTCCCTTAACCAATCATCACTCTAGTCCTATTCAGATATCTCCCTACCCCCCCCCCCCCTTCCTTTATCTCTGTATGCGCTGTTTTCCGACCCATTGTTCCCCTGCCTTTCCCGTTTTAACCTTTGACCTAGTTACCCGTCCTTCGTTACTAGTGCGTTTTTTTTCCCGTATTTTGAGATGGAACATATAGAAACTTGTACCGGTTGCAGCATTCCGTATCTAAAAGCAGTGGCTCAATTCCATGGTGATTTTGGTGATAATTCAGGTTATGTTGATCATTTTCTTAAATCTCACAATGTTATTCCTCAACGTTTAAACTGCCCCAACCGAGTCCAGCAAGTTTCGACGTTTCCTTCATAAAAGTAAGTCATTCCTCAATAGTCATTATTCGTGTTTTGTGACCGGGGTACTTCTAGGCAAGGTTAGGTGGGTTTGTTAGGTTCTGTGGCCTTTCTGTACTTTTTATATATTTCGTACCACTTATATGGAGAAATTATTGAATATATCTGAGGAGATATTTAGCAGTTCTAGCTCTAGTAATGCCATCGTGTCGTTGGTAGTTCTGTGTACCATTCGTCTCCGTTGGTAGTACTGTGTATCAAGGTAAGTCATTCCCCCATTCTTATTATATGTGTTTTGTGACCGGGGTACTTCTAGGCAAGGTTAGGTGGGTTTGTTAGGTTCTGTGGCCTTTTGGTACTCTTTATTTATTGTGTAATAGTTTTATGGTAGTATTATTTAGTTTACGTATGGAAAAATTTATTTCTACCTCTAGTAATGACATCGTGCCGTTGGTAACACTGTGTACCATTCGTCATCGTTGGTAGTTCTGTCAAACATTGGTATCGTTGCTAATGTTATCGTCCCCGTCATCTGTTGTTTATATATTTTAACTTAGTATATATGTCCACAGTGTTAATATTTATATGGTTCATTTGTATTGTATTTCATTGTGTGATTTCGTACAGGAAATATATGATTTCCTATAGTAGCTATCGTGATTTAACTGGTTTTCTCATTCATTTCATCCGTAATAACATAACTAACCGAATTGGTTGATCTGTTTGTTTGCGATTGAAATGGTCATCAAAATCGGTTAAATCTCGTTATTTGCTATAGGAAATCATATATTTCTTGTGCGTAGTCACACGATGTAATAATATACAAAATTACCGAGTGTCTTAACTCGGTTTAAGTGAGTTTCTTTGTTCTTTACTTTATTGCAGTCAAATACAGACTGATTGCTTCTTTTTACCTGAACGTCAGTCAGTGCAGCCACGTGACGTCATGCGCGAAATTGTCTTATTTCGGTCCGAAGCTGTCTAACCCTGTCCTCTATTGATCCTGACAACAGTGGGATCCAGCGCCCCTATTGCCGTGACAGATTTAGACACCTTATAAGGAAAAAATATACCTTGAGGTTATGCATACCGATTAATATATCTGAATAGGACTAGAGTGATGATTGGTTAAGGGAAAAACAACGAACAAAAGAGAAAACATGAATGAACTAATTACGGAAACTAGACGAAAGAAAAGTTTTATAAGACACAGAGGAGAGAAAAGGAACTAACCAACAAAAATAATTACAAACAATATAGGAAGATAAAATGGAATGAACGTTAAATAATAGTGAATGGGAATATAAAATGAGGAGATCATACCGAGAATTAACTGGATAAAAAAACTAGTCCAGGGTAAGTATTTATGTGAAACCGGGAAGGGATAAAGAAATAACCCAACAAATAAAACCAATATAGGAAGGTAATATGGAATGAATGATAAATAATATTGAATGGGAATAAAAAATGAGAAAATAACACTAATAAAAAGAGTAAAAGGGGGAGTGGAAACTCCTGCGCAGGGGGCGGGGGGATATATGCGCAGATCGGAAACTGATGAAACGAACGTACGAACAAATGGGAAAGGAAATAACAAAACAAATAAACCCAATATAGGAAGGTAAAATGGAATGTATGATAAATTATATTGAATGGGAATATAAAAGGAGAAAATAATACGGTAATAAAAAGAGTAATAATGGAGAGAAACGAAGGACGGAAGGTGGGGCGAACGAACAAACGAACAAATGGGTGCTAATGTTAGCATGAAACGCTAACATTTGATCTACATCAGGTATGGAATGCTAACATTTAATCTACATCAGGCGTTGGCAGCACTGGTTACTGTATTACTACAAGAAATAACCTTTGAAACGGCTCCTCCCAAATATATCCAGGTATACTGATTTGTCTTTTCCTATGGTTATAATAAATACCAGAAAGAAATGTATAGAGAAGAAAAGGACTGAATTACGGTTATATATCGATTCCCCAGTATGTTTTCCCCACCCAAAACCCCGATTTCCCACTGGGGGTCCCCCATTATCGGCGGATATAGATGTATATATATTTCTGTAACTATTCATTTGCGACGGGAACGAGTGTTATTTTCGAAGGGAGCGTAATTTTTCCTATAATAAAAAGTAGTTGGAATACTAGGATACATTGAGATGTAATAATATACAATGAAACCAGACACTCTTCACCTGGTCAGTTGTTTCAATCCAGCGACCGAGACAATGGCTACAATTGTTTCGTGTATGAAAGCGGATATTTCTGTTTGCTGAAACTGAAATCTTGCAAAGAAGCTACCAAAACTTTAATTCCTTTCATACATCACTTTGCGAATTTACCCAATTGAGTTATTGCCCTATTTGTCCAATGCCCCTTTTTTCGGGGGGGAGGGGGGGGGTTTGGGAAGCAAGGGTCCAAAACAAAATCTTGGCTTCTGAAAGAAGTCAAAAGAGAAAATATGTAAAACTAATAAAACCCAGGTTTTATAATAAAGAATTAAAAATTATACTTTCCCTCTTGTTTGCATGTGTACTTTCATTAAACAGTACAAACTTTAAACCGGATATTCTTATATTGTTTTAATGTTGAATGATTTGAGTTGCTGATGATAGTTAACTTATGAAAATATGGATGAAAAAACATGACGTTCTTAACTATTTTTACCGTGGGAGACTCGGTAGTACCTGGAGAATTAACGGGGACTTCTCTCACAATAAGGTCGAGAAAGAGAATGGGTGCACTGGGCAAGCACTTCCCATAGTGACCCTTAATTTCTTTGTTTAGGTTTTCTCTCCTAATCCTGCTACCAATGATATCACATATGTGTGATGTAACGACGGTACGGTCTAACCCTGTACTCTATTAATCCTGACTGCTGTAAGGATCTGCGTAACCTTGCAGAGGTGTGACAGCTGGTTCCAACCCAACAGTTTGCTTGGATTCCATCCAGGGAATCTGTAACCTCTTAGGAAGCTGTGTTATGAAGGTACAAATTAGTAGACCTGTACAACCCTGCGACAGGCCTAGCTAGCCGGTAGGTGTTACCCTAGCTCAAGAAATGCGCAGAGATAAATGGACTGATCCACAGATGACGAATGCCCTACCAAAATAGGACAACCCCAGGGATTAGGCCTTTATAGGAACCATAAATTTTGGCACATTGAGAGGTAGAACAGAAGAAATAGTTGACTTTATAAATAGTAAGAAAATTATGATACTGTCTTTGGGCAGAAACAAGATTGGAAGAACGTGGCAGAAAAAAAAACATTACCTAATGTTTATGAATTGGTATTTTCTAGCAGGAGAGGTAACTATGATCGTGGAGTGGGAATGATATTGTCACCTGAGTTTGCTATGTACTGTATATCCAGAACTTAGTTTATAAAAATGATAGAACTTTTAGAATTAATGATTATAAAATGACCATAATACAGATCCACGCCCTCCAACAAGGAAGATCTCTTGAAGAAAAGGAACTTTTTCTACAATCAACTTCAGGAAGTATGTGAACACTCCCCCAATGAATAGTGAAATCTTGATTATGTGTGATCTAAGCGGACATGTTGTTAGAAATAAATTGGATGGAGTAATTGGTTCATTTTGCATTGGTGAACAGAAAGCGAAATGCTGGTAGACTTTTGTGTTCGAAATAATCTACCAATAATGAATACTCACTTTCAACATCAAGATTCGCATAAGTATACATTGTATAGCTATAACAACTTGAGTAGCTATGACCAAAAAATAGTCAGATTGACTTTTTTCCTTACATCAAAGAATAGGGTAAAACAAATGGGAAACCCATCCCATCCATTTCTTTTGATTCAGATCATAGATTATTGAGAGTTAAATTCACAAACCACAAATATTAAAGCAGCCAAAGAAACGGAGTTCACTTGTGGAAAAGGTTAATGAGAAGGAGCCAGAGATCCAGCTGAGATTTGAAGAACATAGTAGAATTATCCAGGTTGACAATGTCATTGAGTTCTGGAAACTTTTTAAAGATGCAATACAAAAGATAGAAAACGAGGTTGTTGGTGTCGTAACAGTGGATGGGAAAGAAGGAAGGCAACTATGTGGTGGAATGATGAAGTAAAGGAGACTATTAGAAACGAGCAAGGATGCTTCCGTTTGTGGATGAAGGAAATGACTGCGGAGAGAAGACATGCATATGAAATTTATAGAGATATTGCAAATTTTGTAAGGCGTAAAGTACAAAATAAAATATGGAGGAAAATTGAGGAAGATGTAGATAATGATTGTGAAAACATCAGAAAGCTAAACTCCATTCCATAGCAAAAAGGTACAGATCTAGAGGTACTACTAATAGTCGTACATCTCGGCCTAGAGATTTACAAGACAGATGGGCCGAGTATTCTAGTAACCTTTACAATGTGGAAGGAGCAGTGGACGAAGAACCTACAGTTAAAAACGATAATGGGGAAATAGATCAGAATAATCTAATAACCATACAAGAGGTAGATACAGTATTAAAGTCAGCAGAAATATAGCAAATCATCAGGTCCAGATAATATTGTTGCAGACGTCATCAAAGCTTGAGGGAATGGAATGATTAAATGCGTGTGCATCCTCTATAACTTGGCACCGTCCATAACTTGGCATCCCCTATACCTTGGCATCCTCTATAAATTGGCATCCTCAATAACTTGGCATCCTCTATAACTTGGCATCCTCCATAACTTGGCATCCTCTATAACTTGGCATCCTCCATAACTTGGCATTCTCTATAATTTGGAATCCTCCATAACTTGGCATCCTTTATAACTTGGCATCCTCTATAACTTGGCTTCCTCCATAAATTGGCATCCTATATAACTTGGCATCCTCCATAACTTGGCATCCTTTATATCTTGGCATCCTCTATAACTTGGGATCCTTACTAACTCGGCATCTTCTATAACTTAGAATCCTTCATAACTTGGCATCCCCCATAACTTGGCACCCTCTACACCTTGGCATTCTCTATAACTTGGAATCCTCTATAACTTGGCATTCTCAATTACTTGGCATCCTCCATAACTTGGCATCCTCTATAACTTGGCCTCCCATATAACTTAGCATCCTTTATAACTTGGCATCCTCTATAACTTGGTATCCTCAGTGACTTAGCATCCTCTATAACTTGCCATCCTCTATAATTGGCCATCCTCAATAACTTTGAATCCTCTATAACTTTGCATCCTCTATACCTTGGCATCCTCTATCTATAACTTGCCATCCTCTATAATTTGCCATCCTCAATAACTTTGAATCCTCTATAACTTCGCATCCTCTATACCTTGGCATCCTCTATAACTTGGCATCCTTACTAACTCGGCATCTTCTATAACTTGGAATCCTTCATAACTTGGCATCCCCCATAACTTGGCACCCTCTACACCTTGGCATTCTCTATAACTTGGAATCCTCTATAACTTGGCATTCTCAATAACTTGGCATCCTCCATTACTTGGCATCCTCTATAACTTGGCCTCCCATATAACTTAGCATCCTTTATAACTTGGCATCCTCAATAACTTGGTATCCTCAATGACTTAGCATCCTCTATAACTTGCCATCCTCTATAATTTGCCATCCTCAATAACTTTGAATCCTCTATAACTTTGCATCCTCTATACCTTGGCATCCTCTATAACTTGCCATCCTCTATAATTTGCCATCCTCAATAACTTTGAATCCTCTATAACTTTGCATCCTCTATACCTTGGCATCCTCTATAACTTGGAATCCTCTATGACTTGGAATCCTCTATAACTTGGCAAACTCAGTGACCTGACATCCTTTAAAACTTTGCATCCTCTATAACATGGCATCCTCTACAACTTGGAATCCTCTATAACTTGGCATCCTCTGTAATATGGCATACAGCTCGGGCATAGTTCTTTCTGACTGGAATGGATAAAGTCATTGGAGGAGTTATTCCTTTTAGTATCTCCACAGGAGTTAGACAAGGTGGTATACTGTCTCCTATATTAGTTGTACGGACACCTTCCGACAAGTGTGTTTCTATGTCTATAAACCCTTTGTATGTATTTCACGCATTTGTATTCAAATTTGAGATATTTTGTTCTGTCTTAGTAAACACAGAATTCTCCGCTCTTTCTTCTGATGTGATAATCAAATATGTACATTTTATATTAAGATTATTATTCAATGATTTTTGTACCAAAAGAAGCACAAATTTAAACCTAAGCCTGGCTAATCCGCCTCAGGCATTTTCTGTGCTACTTGTACGTCCACACGTCTCGATGTAGTCAGGCTCTCTCATCAATAAATCATCAGTGTCGGAAACTGTCTCTCTGTGCTCCCACACAATCATTATATGCATTGACAAAGTAATCCAGCAAATAGATGACACACATTTCAAGTAAGAAAACTTTGCCTATACAGATGGTATTGCTTAAACTGCAAATGATAAGATAGCTTTTGAAAACAAAATGACTAATTGGGATATGGCTCTTACGCAAAGAAGGATTAAAGTTAAACCATTTAAAGACTGTATATCTGGTTGTAGGATCTGCTCAAGACGAGGGAAAATTAGTTAATGCTACCATCTAAAGAACAAAAATTTTTTCACATTAGGTGAAAGGTGTCTGGTTTCAGCTCCAGTTTCATCAGAATAAATACTCACCAGAACGTCAGCTGGGCAAGCCCAACCCCCCCCCCCCTATGGTGCCCAACCACGGCAGTGGCCTCCCCAGTAAACAGCTTAAACTCACGGTCTTGGGCAGGGATCGATCTGCTGCCATGCGAATGCTAGGCAAACACGGTACCACTATACTGGCCAGAAGCCAGAGGTTATGACCTCAGGTGGAAGGATAGAGCCTGAGATAAACAGTAGAATAGCTAAATATAGCAAAAAAGTAGGTGCTAAGTACCCACTACTATAAAAATATCCCATGAAAAGTGAAAGTTAATTTGTATGAATCAATTCTTAAAACCATACTTCTATATGGTTGTGAGACGTGGGTCCTGAGTAAGTGGCTATTAAATATAAAATCCAAGCAGCTGAAATGCGTGTTTTACGTCTAATCTATGGCGTAACTAAAAGAGACAGATGATACAATACTAATATAAGAGAAGGATTGGGTGTGGAAACTATAATTTTTACAATTGGAAAGAGTCAGTTGAGATAGTTTGACACATCTGCAGAATGCCAGAACATCGGGATGTAAAAAGAATATTTGACTGGGTTCCGGAAGGCAAGTGATGAAAGGTGAGACCAAGAACTTGGTGGAAAGATAACACCAGTAATTTATTAACAAGATGTGACACAAATCTCATTGAAGCTGTAGGAATCTGTCAAGATCGCATGTAGTGGAGAAGAATAGTTAAGAATCTCTCAACCGACAGACTAACATAGGCTAACGGGCGTTTGAGTGAGCAGGTGAGTGAATATATCAATACTGATAGTGTTTATATACGAGTATGTAACAACATATTTGTATGGTATTTTATGTTTTATGTGTAAATATTTTCTCATATGTTTTATTACAAAAACAAGAGTATAAATTTATATGCATAACCCCAGTATCTTTTTATCTTAACTACCAATGCTGATATTATGTGTACATTCATGAATACACATTTAACCAGGAGATAAATTCACATAAAATCCATGAGATAAAGTTATATTTAAATGCAGATCCAGTTAGTGAAGACTGAGCAGCCTGTCCCTGATTTATCTTACTCGTGTAAGATTTATATGAAATCTCAAGCAGACTGGAATGGGATTTTGCATGATCTTTTGGGCTTGAATTGGTCACAATTGTATTGTAGTGTTGATCCTGTAGTCCCTTTGAATGAGAATCTAGCCAACATAATTGATAGGCGTATCCCTTCTCGTCTACTAAGGTACCGAGTGAAGGACAAGCCATGGTTCAGTGATGATTGTAGAAGTGCTTACTTGGAGAAGCAGGAGGCCTATCATCTTTGGAAGGGTAATAGACCAGATTTTACCTGGAATAACTATACTGAGCTTAGAGCTTATCTTCAGAGAGTTTATGCTTCAACTGAAAAAAAAAATAACCATAAAAGAAACCCTTTTTGGTACAACCCAGGAGCACAAGTGGTGGACTACCCTTAAGTCTGCATTCTTCGGTGTAGATGAAAGAGTTCCTCCTTTACTTAAACTGGGTGGATCTGTCTCCCACTGTCCAAAGGAAAAGGCTACCCTTTTGGCGGATGTGTTTGACAGAAAGCAGAGTAATGAGAAACTCGAACTTCCTCATTCCTGCTTTCCTGAGGCTAAACTAATTAGTTTAGCTTTTCGATCTCGTGGAATTGAAGCTCTCTTGATGGACCTTGATGCTTATGGCGGTGAAGACCCAAATGGTTTTTTTCCTTTGTTTTTTATAAAGACTGCAGATTTCATAGCTCCAAAGTTATTTGTTATTTTGTGCACGATAGCAAGAAGAGTAGCTTTTAGCACTTGTTGGAGAATTGTTAATGTTACTCCACTATGTAAATGTGTTTGGGGTAGCTTAGGTCCAACTGATTACCTCCCAATTTCCATAACTCCCATATTATCTAAAGTGTTTGAAAGTCTTCTGGCAAAACGTCTTAATGGGTTTGCTGAAGGTAATCATCTGTTCCTTAGTTTGCAATTTGGTTTTCGTAAAGGCCTTGGAGCATGTGATGCCCTTCTTACAATCTCCAATGCTGTAAAGATAGCCCTTAATTGTGGTCAGGAAGTTTGTATGATTGGCCTTGATTTTAGTGCTGCCTTTGACCGCGTTTATCATGATGCCCTTGTTTTCAAACTCACAACAGTTGGGAGTGGGTGAGTCGTTTCATAGCATCATTATTGAATTTTTAAGTAATAGATTGCAAAAGAGTTGTTGTTGATGGGCACCATAGTGAGTATAAGAATGGGATATCTGGTTTTCCTCAGGGTAGTGTTCTTGGCCCATTATTTTTCATATTATATATACATGACATGTTGTTTGGTCTGGAAAACAAGCTTGTTGCATAAGCAGATGTTGCTACTCTCTTTTCATCAATTCCATCTCCTGAATGTAGATCTGGGGTTGCTGAGTCTCATAATAGAGATCTAGCTAAAATTAGTGAATGGTACAAATTATGGGGTATGAAGTTGAATCCTAACAAAACTCAAATTATGATTGTAAGTAGGTCAAGGACCTTTGCTCCTCAATATCTGGATCTCAGCATTGATACTGTTTCTTTATCTTTGTATTACTCTTTTTTATAGTATTAGGTGTGATTCTCTACAGCAAATTTACTTTTGAGAAACACATTAGGTATTTGTCTTTTTCAATTGCACGAAAAATTGGTTTATTGAGATATTCTTTTAATATTTTGGGTGATCAATCTATTTTGAAGAAATGTTTTAATTCTTTGATTCTACCTTGTTTCGAGTATTATTCTCCTATCTGGTCTTCAGTTGCTGATTCTGATCTTAATTTGTTGGACAGGAACTTACGGTCTATTAAATTTCGTATTCCTAAGCTAGGTATTAATCTCTGACATCGCCGTTCAGTTAGTTCATCATGTGTGTTGCATAAGATTTATTTTATAATTCTGGCCTTCCTTTACATTCAGATTTTCTCAGACCGTGCCATCCTGTTCGTAATACTAGCATGCTGCTAATTCTAATAGTCAGGCGTTCTCCATCACGAGGCTCAATACTACATAGTATTCTAGAAGTTTTATTCCAGCTGTAACCAAGTTGTGGAATGATCATCCTAATCGGGTAGTTGAATCAGTAGAACTTCAAAAGTTCAAAGTTGGAGCAAATGTTTTTATGTTGGAAAAGCTAACATAAGTTCTTTTATAGTTTATAAATGAAATATCTGTTTTAATGTTGTTAAAATATTTTTCAAACTTTTTCATTGTTTCTTAAATCTTTTTTTTTCTTATTTCCTTTCCTCACTGGGCTATTTTTCCCTGTTGGAGCCCTTGGGCTTATAGCATCTTGCTTATCCAACTAGAGTTGTAGCTTAGATGATAATAATAATAATAATAATAATAATAATAATAATAATAATAATAAATTTTAAAAAATTAGTAAAATGTACAATGGAACTGTTGTCAGCAACAGTGATTTTCATAACCATACGCATATGTATTTAGTCTTAGTATCGTAATTATAGATATTTATTGATATTTGCTGTTTTGTTTGCCTTTTTTATGAAAGGTCTAAAGGTATTTTATGCTAATAATGTTATTATATAGGTTTTTAAACAAAATCCTCGAAAGGAACTTCACTTACCAAGTTCACTGTAAAACTAAATACTGTAGCAACAATGGCCGTCGACAGCTCTGTCAATCTCTATATTTCATCATCTTTTGTCAATTATCCGCAAGTATTTTGGTTTTATCCTAATATTTCTCGTTTATATCATAGGTATGCGTTATGTAGATTCATTTTGTGAAATATTCGTGTGGTTAATAGACCAGTAATTGTCTAAATTACCAAGAAATATAAGTAGTGTGTTACCGCATGGACATTTATACCCCATCTCGTAAATTTACCATGGGTCGTTAACAATAATATTATCTCAGTATTATTACCATTAAAAGATTTTAGTTGTCGCAAAATATGTTTTCTGAGCCAAGGTTAAAGTTAAAAGTAAAAGGGTATTTGTATAACACTAAAAGGAGAATTTTTTTTACAAGTATTTTCCAACACAACATAGGAGTCTATTGTTTCTCAATAGGATTTTTAATTTAAATATATTTCTGTCTATGATAGTTATTTTGGTATATCTATGTATATGTCATTCAGATTTATTTAGCTATTTTTTGTATATATATATATATATATATATTTTTTTTTTTTTTTTTTTTTTTTGTGGGGCGGGGCCGCGGGGGTTTGTACGATAGCAGTCACCGGTATTTATGATGACGGCTGACTAAGAATACAGCAGTGTAAGGTGGGTTACAGGAGGCGTTATCACCCCTCTTAGGTTAGTAGGTAAGGACACGGCTTCTAAATTAGGCTAGGTAGGAAAGTTAAGGTTACTATGCCCACTGGAGGAACTGACCGCTAATGTACAAAGGCTCCAAAACAATTTTCTTTTCATTGTGTTCTTGTTATCTTCCGTAAAACTATCGTTTTCCTTTTATGGCCATCCTATATACCTCAACAGTAATGGGCCCCCAGGTGGGAATCAGGTTTGTGGGTGGCAGGAAATGAAAACTAGTGATGTACCAAAAATAAGCAAATCTCAACAAAAGAAAACTAAATAAAAATAATGTATTCTGGCAATATATACAAACGTTTAATGTCTAGGAGAGGGCCGCATGAACATATCAGTGATATTCAATGTATTTTTATTAGAATGTGCAGGAATGTATGTAAATAGTGGTATACGAGTGAGATAATTTAGTGAAATTCAATAAACAACAGTTGAAATATCGACTATCAAACTCACGTTACTCTTGTCTTCCTCCCAGAATTTTTCCAAGTCTGTTGTCATTGTTGACTGTCTTGTTTTTAGCTCAAATGAGCCCTGTAACTACTATAATCCGCAGACAAACTAGTCCACTATCACATCTTACATGTTTGGCCCCGAAAATCACTGTGGCCTTAACCCTGGATAGGTACGGTGGGTCGTTTGCGACCCCGAGCGTCCAAAAAAAACAGGTTTTTCTCACGTGACTCACCCCTGTGACTGAATTTGTGGGTGATCGACCTGCAGGAGGTGTCTCCCCTACACGCTCTAGTAGTGTCCAGATGTGCATTGCTGTAGCTGTACTCCTTCCCCGATTTCTGAGACGCGTCGGGGTCGTTCGCGTCCGAGTTTACCCTTCTGAGGTAGTTTGCATAATTATTAAAGTTATTACGTATTATGAAATTGTCGTAGAATGGTGCAACTTGTATAGGTTATCAGTTGTGGAAAATCTTGGTGGATTGTTTGGCTACCATGTGCATGTTTTTTTTTTTAGTTAAAATGTCGTTCATCACCACGAGGACCATTTTACCGCGAGTGCCCCTTTTTCATTTTTTTTCATTTTTTTGCCAAGTCATTTTTCCGTAAGATATTGCCAAATAGTGTCGTAAAACTTTTGCTTGTTTAGTGTTGGAAAGTGTGTCTAGATGATCTGGCTACCCATGCATGACTTTGTTTTTGTCAGATACGACGTAGTTATTGGTATATTGGGTATTTAACTGCGGTTACCAATTTCTGTTTTTTTTTCAATATTTGTAAAAATTACTACGTAGTAAGGAATTGCCGTATATTATTCATTTTTTTTTCATGTTTATGTGTTAGAAAGTGTGCCTTGATGGTTGGGCTAACACGTGCATGTCTTTTTTTTTATCTGAGATGTCGTATATTAGAATGTCGGGCATTTTCCCAGCGAGTGTCCCTTTTTAATTTTTTTTAATTTTTTTGCCAAGTCATTTTTCCGTAAGATATTGCGAAATAGTGTCGTAAAACTTTTGCTTTTTCAATGTTGGAAAGTGTGTCTAGATGATCTGGCTACCCATGCGTGATTTTGTTTTTGTCAGATACGACGTAGTTATTGGTATATTGGGTATTTAACAGCGGTTGCCAATTTCTGTTTTTTTTTTTCAATATTTGTAAAAATTTACTACGTAGTAAGGAATTGCCGTATATTATTGATTTTTTTTTCATGTTTATGTGTTAGAAAGTGTGCCTTGATGGTTGGGCTAACACGTGCATGTCTTTTTTTTTTATCTGAGATGCCGTATATTAGAATGTTGAGCATTTTTCCGCGAGTGCCCCTTTTTATTTGTTTTGCATTTTTTTGCTTAGTCATGTTACCGTAAGGAATTGGCAAGTAGTGTCGCAAAACTTATATTTTTATAGTGTTGGAAAGTGTTTCTAGATGATCTGGCTACCCATGCCTATTTTTTTTTTAGCCAGATATGGCGTATATATAAGTATGTGTTCGATTTTCCTGTGATTGCCATTTTTTCGTTTTTTTCCCATTTCTTTCAAAATTACTACGTACTAAGGAACTATCACAGAGTAATATTTCATTTATATGTTTATTTGTCGGAAAATATGCCTTGATGGTTTGCCTAGCACGTGGCTGAAATTTTTTTTTTCTTAAATGCCGTATATTAGAATGGCCATTTTTCCACGAGTGCCCCTTTTTATTTGTTTTGCATTTTTTTGCTTAGTCATGTTACCGTAAGGAATTGGCAAGTAGTGTCGCAAAACTTATATTTTTATAGTGTTGGAAAGTGTTTCTAGATGATCTGGCTACCCATGCCTATCTTTTTTTTAGCCAGATATGGCGTATATATAGGTATGTGTTCGATTTTCCGGTGATTGCCATTTTTTCGTTTTTTCCCAATTCTTTCAAAATTACTACGTACTAAGGAACTATCACAGAGTAATGATTCCTCTAGATGTTTATTTGTCGGAAAATTTTGTTTACTTTTTTTTTGATTGAATATCATCAAATTTTTTTAGCTAAAATATTGTTTTACATTTTTTTTTTCGATTTTATTTCCCTTCAAAAAAAATTTTTTGGGTCAGAATTTTAATTTTATAGTCGTAAAATAATCGACAATTATCCAGCAACCCACCATACAATTTTTATGCATATCCAATAATAATTAGATTAGTAAATACCACCTTGAAATTGACATACCCTTCCTACATTTCAAGTGGCAGATTAGGGAGTCTGAGTCAGTGTGGTTGGCGGCCATTTTGTGGACATATCCGAAGCGTAAGCTGCCCTATCTATATATATTCTTGTTCCCTATAGAATTTGTGATATTTTGGTATATTTTTACCTGCATAAATATCATATTATATATTAAATATATGTATTTTTTTACGAAATTTCCAAGTACTCAAAAAATTACCTTTAGATATGGCCCCTGATATAAATGTAATTTACAAAATAATGA
Organism: Palaemon carinicauda; assembly: GCF_036898095.1. Classification (NCBI taxonomy): domain Eukaryota; kingdom Metazoa; phylum Arthropoda; class Malacostraca; order Decapoda; family Palaemonidae; genus Palaemon; species Palaemon carinicauda. The sequence goes on along the minus strand of NC_090743.1, from coordinate 82,828,068 downwards.
AGATTTTTTTACATATTTCTATTTTAGGATAACATATGTTTATTCCCTAAAAAAATTAGCCACTTCCTATTTCATTTGGGTACCCAAAAAAATTCATGAAATTTGGACAATTTTTTTTGGCCAAAAAAAGTTACCCTTTTTTTCTCATTTCAGATCTTCACCTCCATGGGTCTGACTTCATCCAAAATACATCAAGATGTGTCCTAAACATTCAAGAATCAATTCCTAAAAGGATTTGTGTATATATGTATAAACTTTTTTTTTATGAATTTTTATGTCAGGTCTTTTTTTTTTCTACTTAATTTTTTTAAATATTTATAATAAATGGTTTTTCTGCAGATGAGTAGTATTTATCTTTACAGTTGTTTTAAGCATTCATTGAAGTTTTTTTTGGCAAAAGAAAAAAGGAGGTTACTGCAAAAACTGATTTTTCAAGAATTTTTTTTGGCGTCGGGGTCGTTCGCGTCCGAGTATACCCTTAAAGGGGTGTCCGAGGACCGTACCTATCTAGGGTTAAGGGGGGGTCGCAAGGGGGGCAGAGCCCCCCCCCCCGGGTAGGCCTAGGTAGGGGTACAGGGCCCTAGGCTAGGTTAGGTGGTTGTATTAGGTTCGGTAGTGCCCCGAAAATCACTTCTCCTCCTCCCCCCCACCCAAAAACCCCGCTTCCCATTGGGGTCTCCCATAATTGTAGTAGTAGGTTTATGCTTACATTTCGTGTGTAAGAGTAATACTTAGTTTCTTTTTTATTCATTTCCTCATGTTTCTATGCGATGTGCAATACCAATCTGGTTGTTTTTTGCCGTTTTTCGTCGTTGATACTTGAAAAACGGGTGCGGCCTTCTCCTGGACATTTACCTATACAAACTTTATGCTCATTGCTTAGGAGTATTATTTCAGCGATTGCTGAAACTAGCCGTTAAAACTTTTGCGAGGTATAACTATCCTCCGCTAGTTAGCGGTGGGGGTTAGTGGCGTCAGGCCAACCACCCTGCTCACTAAGCGGTGGGGGTTAGTGGTGTCAGGCCAACCACCCTGCTCTCACGAGCAACTGCTACATTTTATTTCAAATCTTAAGTGTTGAGACTTAACCTTGCTCTTCCGTCAAAGCCAGTTAACCTGCTTACAATTAAAAGCACCTTGTCCTAAGTTTAAAATTTTTTTTTTTTCTTTTCAGACAGTGACTCACTCGGACTTCAAATTAGTCAATCAATCCCTTAGGTGTGGACTCCGCTGCTTCCCTTAAAGAAGCAACGGCGGCCACCACCAACTCCTACCTTCCTTGTGGCCTTCAGGTCTCCTGGCTAAGGAATTGTTTGCAACTGCTGCTTTGTTCCAGCATAGCAACGAGAGCAGCGGAAGACTGTTCCCCTCGAAGTTTGCAGTTGGGGGGATTCCTTCGGGGTGAACCCAAAACCTAGTTTTTCCGTAACTGGAATATAAATCTACGCTATTTATTTATGGTTATTACTTTCTGCGAAGCTGAAATGACGAGCTATTAAAATTTAGCGAGGGTTAAAGGGGGTAAGGGGGTTCACTTTACTTTTGGCTCTGATGGAGATCGGTTGTATCCGCTCTTCCTCCTCGCCTATTCTGGACTGCCATTAATTTTTGTCTTTTAACTACTTTTTCATATATGTATATATACATGAAAACATTCTTAATGTATATATATATATATATATATATTTATATATATATATATATATATATACTGTATATATATTTATATATATATATATATATACTGTATATATATTTTATATATATACTGTATATATATATATATATATATGTATATATATATATATATATATGTATATATATATACATATATATATATATATATACATATGTATATATATATATATATGTATATATATATATATGTATATATATATATATATGTATATATATATATATATGTATATATATATATATATATGTTATATATATATATATATATATGTATATTATATATACATATATATATGTATATATATATATATATATATGTACATGTATATATATATACTATTTATATATATATATATATATATACATGTGTATATGTATATGTGTGTATATATATATATATATATATTTGTTGTGTGTGTGTATATGTATATAGGGATAGGGATATAGATATAGATATACATAGAAATGTTGTAAGTTTCCTTTTCAGTGTTTGTGCTGTGTGATACGTATACGACAGGTTCTCAAAACACTTGAGCAAAACCGGGGGAACCTTCCCTTCCGACGTCTCCCCCCCCCCCCTTGTCCATCGGTCTTCCCATCGGCATATAACCTACTGTTGACTCGGGAGCCGCAGCAGCAGAGGAATCGTCATCGTTTGGACCCTCCTCGTTCAACTGTTGTCTTCGCCCTTCCCTCTTCTTACGGGAACGTGGATTACTGAGCGAAGGGATTATGGCCTCACAGAAATTGACTACAATCTTTCCTCTTCTCAAGGCCGTTCACCTTTCATGGGCCTCCGACAGTGTACTAACGGGGGAGCACCTTTCCCGTTTGCAGATTAGGTTTCGATTCCGATTGTTTTTCTCAATTATTTAGTGAAATTATAATTGTTTGTAATTTTAACTCTGCCGCTTTTTTTCCGTGGGGATCACTTCCCTTCGGAGGATCAGTGTTTCTTCTTATTAGTGAATATTTTAAGCTGATTTAAATAATTGTAATTCTTGTTTTATTACAGTTACTCACCTCTCCCCTTCTCCCGTTGATGTCGACCGGGGAAGGGATGGCGCAATACTTATTTTATGTTTGTTCCCTCAGTGGTCCCTCATCCCATCACGGACTAAGTGTTCCTCCCGAGGGAATTTTCTGTTACATAATTTATTTTATTTTTCCTCAGTTAGCGATGCAATTTCATTCGTTCGACTAAGAGTGTCGACGAAGCAGAGCTGTTCTGTTTATGCCTGGGGAATCTGTTGTCACTGCCGTCCCTCAGAGGATGTCGCCATCATGGGCGTCATTCCTTCTCTTAAAAGTACGCTCATGGCAGCACCTGATCAGCACTTCATCTTCAAGGAACTAGCTCCGGCTACGCTTCCTCAGGTAGCGCTCTCGTCAGATCATCTCAGAGCGCTACCAGGAGCACATCCCTGTTCCTGATCGTCGTACCACATGACCTGCCGACCTACCAGCGCAACCTCACCACAGAGCGCAACGTTTGCCAGCGCACCAACCAAACCTACGATCACCGGCACAACACAACTTCGATCTCCTGCACCTGCGCCTTGGTGCTCTTCTACGTGCCAGCGCTCTCCTTCGCACCAGCATTCTCCTGCGCTTCATCACACTCCTTCGCGCTTGCACCATTGTTGTCCTACGTGCCAGTGCTCTCCTGTGCGCCAAAGATCTCTGCACACCAGCGTTCGCCTGCGTGCCATCACTTCCACGCGCGTGCCATCGTTGTCCTACGCACCAGCGCTCTCCTGCGCGCCAGCTCTCTTTTGCGTGCCATTGCTTCTGCAAGCGCCAGCAGTCATCCGCGTGCGCCATCACCAGCCCTCATCCGTCTCCCTCTCGCTTGCACAGCAGCAGCCTTCTGCACGCTTGCCAGCGCTCTCCTACGAGCAAGTTCTCGCCCGCAATCGTGTGCCCAGGCTTCTGCACTTTCTAGGGAGAATGCACAAAACCCTACAGTGTGTCTTACTGCGCGCCAGCGCTCTCCTGTGCACTTGCTCTCTCAGATCCAGCACTCTAATGCTCACTTGCGCTGTCAGATCCAGTGCTCGCCAATGCGCCAGCTCTTCAGAAAGAGTCAGCGCTTGCCTGTTCGCCAGCGCTCTTCTGCACTCAGATACAGTGCTCTCCTGCGCAGTTGCAGTCTCAGATCCAATGCGCCAGCTCTTGTCAAAGAGCCAGCACTCACCTGTGCACCAGTGCTCGCAGATCCAATGCTTGCCAATGCGCCAGCTCTTGCCCAAAGAGCCAGCGCTCACCTGCACACCAGCGCTTGCATGCTCTCCAGCGCTCTAATGCACATTCACCGAAAACTGCACTGCAGCAGAATCTGAGCACCATCATCATCATGTGTGCCATCACTACAGTACTCTCCTGCACACTCGCGCAATAGGCAAAAAGTATAAAAACTTTTTGACAGGTCGCCATTACCCCATTCCTCTCCCCGCAAACACATAACAATATGGCCGCCGGGAAAAGAGGGAAGAGGCTTCACAGAAGGGTTCAAGATCCCGAAGATTCCATCTTCCAAGGGGAATCAAACGTATCTACCATCGGTCGACACTCCTCACAGGGAACCCTTGGTCCCTTTCTCCTCAGGAGTTTTTTCTTGACAGTACCACCGTCAGCAAACAAGAAATCATCAACCGACTGATCGCTAGATCACTGTTTGCTGATCTCTAGACCGCCGATCACCAGATCGACAATTACTAGCTCATCTCTCTCTGATCATTGACCTCTAGTCTCTCCAATTACTAACGATCTCCAATTGATAACGTGCCGATCGCCGATTGCTAGTCAATAACCTGTCATCAGTTTGCTGATCACTAGATCGCTGATGGGCAGCTCATTTTCCTTTGATCATCGACCTCAGCTCGCTGATCTCTGACCAGCCAGTTGTTAGTTAGCTGAGCTCTGACCAGCCAATTGTCAGCTTGCTGTTCTTTAGCTCACCAATCACCGGTCTGTGATCGATCGCTGATCATCAATGGCTCACCATCACCAACTGACTTTCATTAAACCATTCTGCAGTCTCTCAGGGCTCTCCAAGCAGATTACCAACTCATTTATCACCAACCGTCCTTGGCTGACTGACTAGACAGCCTTCATCTGCCTGTCAGTTATCATCTTCGGCTCACAGATCGCTGATTCACCAATCATCGACAATTCGCTAGCAGTTCATGACTCGGACTTACTAGTCAACCTCTGCCCATGGTTCCCTAGATCAGAAGGCAAACAACACACTTTTCGCTACTGGCCGTTCACCATCACACCAATCCACTAAAGTGATCGGCAAACGATCGACAACCCTCATCAGCGGCTTGTCGACTGGTGACTACTTGCGAGCACTCTCCAACTGCACAGTAACCATGATACCCATCCGTTAACCATTGATTACCATTCGCCAAACTGATGTTGCTTTAAGGAATAGCATCAATCCCATCTGGGCGCATAGTAGGGTTAAGCGTTGCCTTACTTCTATCAGTTGAAGGAGTACTCCGACAGGGAAGAATCCTTACACAGGGTATCGCGTCCCATCCCTTACGCCATGAGTCAAGGCCCCAGTGTCAACAATCTCCCATGCGAAAGGATCTGTAAGGAGCTGTCCCTTTCGGTTGATGTCCACACCATGTTAGAATTCGGACTAGGGCTAAGACCTCAGGTCTTCATTTGCACACTGGACCTAAAGAATGCATACTTCCAGGCCCAAACCATCCATCTAGGAAGGATTGAAGATTCAGTCTAGACAAACAAGAAACACCAGTTTAGGGCACTGTGCTTCGGTCTTTTCATTACACCCATCCTGGTGTCACAGGATCTGCTTCTGTCCCCTCCGATTCTGAATGACTGACTGACCTTAGCAGACTCGGTGGCAACCTCGCATTAGCACCGGAACTTTTGAAGTCTTTTTACCAAGATCCAGTGATCAAGGTAAACCTGTGGAAGTCTTCCCTACTTCCCTCTCAGAAGACCGGTGCATCTGGGAATGATCCTAGACACCAATCTCCATAAAACCTTATCAAAGACAGGCATAGAAAAGCCACAAGACCCTTTCTCAAAACGAGGAGAACTCCCAGCCAAGAGTGACTTGAGTCTGATTGGAATCAGGTCTTCGATCCCCCAGACATTCTGACCCCCATTGGACCAGAAGTTTGGACGAACCTCAAGGGATGAGTGTCAGTCGAGAATCTTCGGAGTGGTATAACCTTCTCATCCTTCCCCACCCTTCGGATTTGATGCTGTGCTTAGACACATCAAAAGAAGGGAGGAGGGACCATAATGCTGCACCACACGACTTCAGCCCTCTGGACAGAGTCCGAAAGTACCTTCACTTAAATCTCTTAAGAGATGAAGGCCAACTTTCCGGTCCTTCAACAGCCTCATCAGTTCCTAATGGGCCACTCAGTGATATGATGAGCGACAACACCACACACCACATAGAAGCTCACATAGACAAGCAAGAAGGAACTTGTTCTTAGCCTCTTCCCATCTAGCAGTATAAATACTAGGATGGGACAAAGTCTGTTCGGTGCCACTATCAATCCGCTTTGTTTCACACTAGAGGAATGTTCTCGCCGACAATCTGTGCACAGCATCTCAGATAAGGTGTAGCAAATGATCTTTGAATAACCTAATTGCTGACAAAGTCCCGACTTTACGGGGTTCTCCAACTAGGGATCTATTCGCAACGCCCCTGAACCTCAGGCTTCCGCTGCTCCCCAGTCTTAGACCCAAAGGCTCTCTGGCAAGAAGCATGCCAACAAAACAGTGGTTACAACAATGACGTTTACGTCTTGTCCCTGTTTTGTCTGGAGAAGAGTACTCAAGAAGGCTAGAACATCGATCAGGCTCTCAAGGGCTCTCATAGCTCCGCTATGGCATTATGCAGAACGGTTTCCAAACCTTCTGCAGCTCCTGATAGAGCCTCCAAGAGAACCCTCTCCACGTCACAGACAACCACACTTCAACATCTACCACAAACTATAGTTATGCTAGGATTGTATGCCTGGAGACTACCCAGTCCCTCCTCTCTCAGAGAGGCTTTTCACTATAAGTTGTGAAAAGGTTGTTTAGATATATGAGGAATTCCTCAGCATCAGTCTACCAGGCAGTATAACATCTTCTGTGGTTGGTGTCATGGGAAAGCGTATCTCTCCACACGATACCTCTATTCCAGTACGTGAATGGACAACTGCCAGTTGGACAATTGCCTGTATGGTCGATTGCCAACCAGAAAATTGCCAGCCGGACAATTGCCATTGATATATTACTATTGAATTGTTTTCTATCTGTTTTTTTATTGCTCATTGCTTTCTTTTTATGTTTGATAAGTTGGATAGCCTTTACTTAAACTCTGTCAAGAACAGATTAAATAGAGGAAAAAAAGGTAAATCAAATTTATCAAAAATAGTTTAACCCTGGATAGGTACGATGGGTCGTTCGCGACCCCGAGCGTCAAAAAAAAACAGGTTTTTCTCCCTTGACTCACCCCCGTGACTGAATTTGTGGGTGATCGACCTGCAGGAGGTGTCTCCCCTACACGCTCTAGTAGTGTCCAGATGTGCATTGCTGTAGCTGTACTCCTTCCCCGATTTCTGAGACGCGTCGGGGTCGAGCGCGACCGAGTTTACCCTTCTAAGGTAGTGTGCATAATTATCAAAGTTATTACGTATTATGAAATTGTCGTAGAATGGTGCAACTTGTATAGGTTATCAGTTGTGGAAAGTCTTGGTGGATTGTTTGGCTACCATGTGCTTGATTTTTTTTTTAGTTAAAATGTCGTTCATCACCACGAGGACTATTTTACCTCGAGTGCCCCTTTTTCATTTTTTTTCATTTTTTTGCCTAGTCATTTTTCCGTAAGATATTGCCAAATACTGTCGTAAAACTTTTGCTTGTTTAGTGTTGGAAAGTGTGTCTAGATGATCTGGCTACCCATGCATGACTTTGTTTTTGTCAGATACGACGTAGTTATTGGTATATTGGGTATTTAACTGCGGTTACCAATTTCTGTTTTTTTTCAATATTTGTAAAAATTACTACGTAGTAAGGAATTGCCGTATATTATTCATTTTTTTTTTCATGTTTGTGTTAGAAAGTGTGCCTTGATGGTTGGGCTAACACGTGCATGTCTTTTTTTTTATCTGAGATGCCGTATATTAGAATGTCGGGCATTTTACCGCGAGTGCCCCTTTTTCATTTTTTTTCATTTTTTTGCCAAGTCATTTTTCCGTAAGATATTGCGAAATAGTGTCGTAAAACTTTTGCTTTTTTAGTGTTGGAAAGTGTGTCTAGATGATCTGGCTACCCATGCGTGATTTTGTTTTTGTCAGATACGACGTAGTTATTGGTATATTGGGTATTTAACTGCGGTTGCCAATTTCTGTTTTTTTTCAATATTTGTAAGAATTTACTACGTAGTAAGGAATTAAGGAATTGCCGTATATTATTGATTTTTTTTTCATGTTTATGTGTTAGAAAGTGTGCCTTGATGGTTGGGCTAACACGTGCATGTCTTTTTTTTTATCTGAGATGCCGTATATTAGAATGTTGAGCATTTTTCCGCGAGTGCCCCTTTTTATTTGTTTTGCATTTTTTTGCTTAGTCATGTTACCGTAAGGAATTGGCAAGTAGTGTCGCAAAACTTATATTTTTATAGTGTTGGAAAGTGTTTCTAGATGATCTGGCTACCCATGCCTATTTTTTTTTTAGCCAGATATGGCGTATATATAAGTATGTGTTCGATTTTCCTGTGATTGCCATTTTTTCGTTTTTTCCCATTTCTTTCAAAATTACTACGTACTAAGGAACTATCACAGAGTAATGATTCATTTAGATGTTTATTTGTCGGAAAATGTGCCTTGATGGTTTGCCTAGCACGTGGCTGAATTTTTTTTTTCTGAAATGCCGTATATTAGAATGTTAGCCATTTTTCCGCGAGTGCCCCTTTTTATTTGTTTTGCATTTTTTTGCTTAGTCATGTTACCGTAAGGAATTGGCAAGTAGTGTCGCAAAACTTATATTTTTATAGTGTTGGAAAGTGTTTCTAGATGATCTGGCTACCCATGCCTATCTTTTTTTTAGCCAGATATGGCGTATATATAGGTATGTGTTCGATTTTCCGGTGATTGCCATTTTTTCGTTTTTTCCCAATTCTTTCAAAATTACTACGTACTAAGGAACTATCACAGAGTAATGATTCCTCTAGATGTTTATTTGTCGGAAAATTTTGTTTACTTTTTTTTTGATTGAATATCATCAAATTTTTTTAGCTAAAATATTATATTGTTTTACATTTTTTTTTTCGATTTTATTTCCCTTCAAAAAAATTTTTTGGGGTCAGAATTTTAATTTTATAGTCGTAAAATAATCGACAATTATCCAGCAACCCACCATACAATTTTTATGCATATCCAATGATAATTAGATTAGTAAATAACACCTTGAAATTGACATACCCTTCCTACATTTCAAGTGGCAGATTAGGGAGTCTGAGTCAGTGTGGTTGGCAGCCATTTTGTGGACATATCCGAAGCGTAAGCTGCCCTATCTATATATATTCTTGTTCCCTATAGAATTTGTGATATTTTGGTATATTTTTACCTGCATAAATATCATATTATATATTAAATATATGTATTTTTTTACGAAATTTCTAAGTACTCAAAAAATTACCTTTAGATATGGCCCCTGATATAAATGTAATTTACAAAATAATGAAGATTTTTTTACATATTTCTATTTTAGGATAACATATGTTTATTCCCTAAAAAAAATTAGCCACTTCCTATTTCATTTGGGTACCCAAAAAAATTCATGAAATTTGGACAAATTTTTTTGGCCAAAAAAAGTTACCCTTTTTTTCTCATTTCAGATCTTCACCTCCATGGGTCTGACTTCATCCAAAATACATCAAGATGTGTCCTAAACATTCAAGAATCAATTCCTAAAAGGATTTGTGTATATATGTATAAACTTTTTTTTTATGAATTTTTATGTCAGGTCTTTTTTTTTCTACTTAAATTTTTAAAATATTTATAATAAATAGTTTTTCTGCAGATGAGTAGTATTTATCTTTACAGTTGTTTTAAGCATTCATTGAAGTTTTTTTTGGCAAAAGAAAAAAGGAGGTTACTGCAAAAACTGATTTTTCAAGAATTTTTTTTGGCGTCGGGGTCGTTCGCGTCCGAGTATACCCTTAAAGGGGTGTCCGAGGAGCGTACCTATCCAGGGTTAAGAAACATTTATTTATAAAGCACATCTATAACACTTTTATCATACTTTAGAAAATATGTACATTATAACCAATAGATCTAAGAAAGATGATTTTATCGTCAGGATTATAGCGGCTGAATATCTGCTCTAAACGCTTGTTGATCTTCTTATATTTTGTGTTTGTAGGTCTCTCATCTCCTCTTTCCATTTGAATCACTTTTGTTTGCAACAAAACTTCCTTTTTCATGAGACGATCTATAAGTTTCCAAATATGAGGTGGTTGTTCAGCATTATTTGATAAAGCACTGTTGAATCCTTCAAGACTGTTGTTCGTTCGTGGCATACACATTTGAGTTCTTACGTGCATGTTACAAATCGAAATTGGAAATAATAGACTGGCTCTTCTACGGTTTCCGCCTCTTCCTCTCATCACTCCTATGTAAGTAACTTCAAAATAAGGGAGAAATTCTTCAGGGATATCTTCGTCCTCGGAAAGTTCCTCAATACCTGTTGGAACGTCTTCAATTTGTAAAAAGGCAAGAGAAGAGAAACATCATATCTTGAGACAAAATTTGTTATCATTATGGTATCGAACTTTAAACCCTAACTCAACAATTTTCAGGTAATTCTCTTGGCAGAAATGGAAGAAACATCCACTCACAATAGCGTCAGGAAAAATACCTTTAATTCCGTTAAAAGACCCCTTTTCAAAATCACTTATTATAATTGTAGGAGTTTTCTGAAGGATGTCATGGATTTTGTTGTAAAACATTTCATATGTTTCCTGAGTCTTGTTTGGAAGAAGGTCAAATATTCGAGGAAAACTACAATTATATACTTGGACATGGATGGTGAAAAGTTGATAAAAGATTCCCGGTGACACCTTGAAGGTTCCATCAACTGCCCAGTTTCTATACCTCCTTAAATGATCCAACCCTACCTTCAGTAGAAAATATCAGAATACGATTATGGTCTTCAGCTCCCAAATTATGCTGCAAAAACTTTTCTCCAGATGAAAGATGTTGAAAATTTGTTGGAATGCAAAAACCGATCCTTTCCCTAGGAATTGCTGGAGTACTTAAAGTTTGTTGCCTCCATCGACAAACATTTCTACTTAGATGCTGGACATTTTGCACTTCAGCCCGTGAGCAAGTATCCTTGCAACTAATGATCTTTTAACTTTGCAACAGCACTCTTAGCATCAACAGTACTTTTAGATGCTTCATGATTATGTTCGTCGGTAGTTTTTAAACATCTGACTTGCCGGTAGTTATACATATAGCTTTAGTCCCTGACGTCCCGGCAGAATTTCAAAACTCGCGGCAATCACAGATTAAGTAGCCAGGTGTACCACCGGTGCGCCCTCTAGTGAGGTACTTGGAACCATTCCAGTGATTTCTCAGATATTCCCTGCCACCATCGCCGGCGACATCGTTGGTTATTAACTCGTTAACCTGAATTTTGGCAGTTATCTTGGTGATGTACTACTAATTAGTTATTGGCTTTCGCTTGTTTGGATTTGCTTTCAGATTTTCTTGAACCTTTATTGATATTTTTATTATTTTGACCCTTGCTCGTTTTGATCTCTCTTCTTAAATATTCAAAATGTCTGACCCTTCTGCTAATAGAAAGTGTGTGAAAGGTTGTAAGACCCGGCTTCCTAAAGCCTCTATTGATCCCCACTCCATTTGTGTAAAATGTAGGGGTAAAGTATGTGAGTTGTGGGATCGGTGTGACAAATATATTTTGTTGTCAGAGTGAGTGGTTGGAATTTGACCGCTACACTCGTAAACTTCAGAGAGATAGAATTAGACGAAGTTCTTCTCGTTCTAGAGAATATTCCTCTTCCCGTGTCAATGAACCTAATCCTTCCCCTGTAGTGGTAGTTTCAGATCCCACTACTGTTACCGCTGAGGAACCTACGCTAAAGGACATGATGATCGCTATTCAAGCCCTGGGCATTAGGGTTGAATCGCTTGCTGTGGGCAAAAACCAGTTAATGTCCGACGTTGATCAATTAAAAAGTGCCAGTGTCAGTGCGAAAAGTGCGGTTGATGTGTTTATTGCAGTGGAGGGTGCGTCTGCTCGGACCTGTTGTTCACCTAGCCTTAGACCTCTTCCAAACCCCCCAACCCATGGGAGAAGGAACGTCGATCGGCAAAAGGGAACAAGAGGCGTTATCGCCCGAGCAGACGTCCCCTCGAGCATACATGTTGACGCTTCACGGGACGCTCACCCTCACCAGGGGAAAGGTGAGGTTAAAGTGTTTACTTCATCTCCGGATGACGCAGCGCCCAGTCGGGGTTGGCGTAAAGCTTCCAAACCTCCTGGTTGTAGCCATTGGAGCAGTCCGGAGCGTTTTCCTACTTCCGAAGAAGGTTCTGTTAAGTGTCCTGTAAGGTTGTCGGATTCTGACAAGCGTCCAGCCCAGCCTGTTGCAGATCAATTTCCTGAGTCTAGCATGACTTCGGTTCATACTCTGCCGCCACCGTCAGACTGGTTGTCGTCCTCTGGACACTGCGCATTCCGTGAGCGACGGAGAAGGCGAGTTTGTGATTGAAATAACCTCTCCTGCTTTGCCACAACAAGTTGACCCGAATTTGAGTATGCTGCAAGATATGCAGCAGAAACTCTCTTCTTTCATGCAAACGTATCAACCTGCAGACAACAAGAGAGTGGCTCACCAAGATCACGAGCGTCGGGAAGCTTCGCAACTCGACGCTAAGCGTCGTAAGACGGTTAGTCAAGAGGCTCTTGACGACGGACAGCTTTGCAAGCGTCAATCAATTAAACACGACACCGAACGACGTGATAAGTTTTCTTTTAAATGTCGAGAGACTGATCCGCATGACACCAAACATCAAGCGTCCAGACGTGACGCCGAGCGTCAAGCGACCAGACGTGACTTCGATCAGCAAGCAGCTAAACGTGACGCCGAGCGTCAAGTAAGACTTGACGTCGAGCGGCAAGCACGTGACGTCGAGCGTCAAGTAGAACGTGATGCCAAGCGTAAGAGCCTCGGACGTTGTGATGACGCCAGTCATACCGAGCGTCAAGATCGCAGACGACTTAGTTCCAATTGTAATGATCGCGAGCTACTTCTTTCTGAGTGTCGAGCGTTGGATCAACGTGACGCCGGACCTGATGAACCTGCGCCTCTTGATGACAGAAGTCAGGCCCGTAAGGAATTGCCTCTAGTTATGCAAGACGTCTCTACTTCAGTTTAGAGTTTTATCAGAGGAAGAGATCGATGATCACCTTTCCCCGGCTGAACTTTTAGAGGAATTCTCGGAAGGAGAAGAACCTAAGATCCTTCATCATTCAGTTGATCTGAAGAGAATTATGAAAGTTTTTACGGAAGAGTTTCCAGATCATTTTGTTCCTGTTGCTCCGCGTTCACCCCATTCGGAGTTTACCCTAGGGAAGGCAGCGAAGGAGTCTTTTCACTAAGATGGTTCTTTCTCGATCATCGAAGAGAGCTTTAAGGATGTTGGGAGACTGGATGCAGTCCAAAAAAGACCAGGGCAAGACGGCCTTTTCTTTTCCTCCAGCTAGATTAGCCTGCAGGTCAAGTGTGTGGTATGAGACTGGAGAAGTTCTCGGCTTGGGAGTTCCTGCTTCTGCCCAAGGAGACTTTTCAAGTCTAGTAGAATCTCCTCGTCGGACGGCCTTGAGAAGGACCAAGATTCTCTGGTCTACTTCTGAACTCAATCATCTTCTCAAAGGGGTCTTTAGAGCCTTCGAGGTTTTCAATTTTCTGGATTGGACTCTGGGAGCCTTGGGGAAGAGAGTTTCGACCTTAAAGGATGTTGACACTGATAGTATTATCCACATGTCATGTATGGATAAAGCTGTTATAGATGGAGTTGACAGCTCTATTCTTGGCTGGGGTTCTTGAGAAAAGAGCACAAATGTGTTCTTTTCTTTCCATGGGGGTTACACCCTTTCAGAAATCTGAGTTGCTGCATGCACCTCTTTCTCCCTCTCTTTTTCCTCAGGAGCTGGTCAGAGGGGTTGCTTCCGCTTTGACCCAGAAGGCCACACAAGATTTGGTCTCAAAGACAGCACGGAAGTTCCTACCGACTTCCTTCACTAGCCGCAAACCGAAAGAAGCAGCTCCATTCCCTCAGTTTTCGCAGCCTTTTCGAGGGAAGTCCGTCAGTTGGGGTAGTTCCAGACCCGACTGAAGGAGAGCAAGGAGGAGAGGATCCAGACCTGGGCATAGCAGAGTCTGACTGCCTTCGCCTTCAGACAGCAGTAGGAGCCAGACTGAACAACTTCTGGCGAGCTTGGGAGAAGAGGGGAGCAGACCCTTGGTCCGTTCTTTTACTGAAGGAGGGATACAAAATTCCTTTCATAAGGAAACCTCCTTTAATTTTAGATCCGATAGATCTCTCTCCCAGATACAGAGAGGGGTCAAAGAGGCAGGCTATGGATCTCCAAGTGTCTCTCTTGTTGGAGAAGAAGGCAGTAGAGAGGGTACGAGACGCGATCACTAGGGTTCTACAACCACCTATTCCTGGATCCCAAGAACTCGGGGGATGGAGACCAGTCCTGGACGTAAGTGCCCTCAACGCCTTCGTTCAGAAGACAAAGTTCTCCATGGAGACATCAAAGACTGTGCTAGCAGCAGTAAGAAAGGGCGACTGGATGGTCTCATTAGACCTCCAGGATGCTTACTTTCATATCCCCATTCATCCAAGTTTTAAGCGTTACCCGAGGTTCGTTTACAGGAAGGAAGTCTTCCAGTTTCAAGCCTTGTGTTTTGGCCTCAGCACCGCTCCTCTTAATATTCACAAAGCTTATGCTAAACGTAGTAAGCATACTGCACTCAAGAGGTATCAGAGCCTCCCTGTATCTGGACGACTGGCTACTCAGAGCTCATTCCTACAATCGCTGTCTGGAGGATCTGCAAATGACATTGAGGTTATCAAAGGAACTGGGTCTTCTTGTAAACACAGAAAAGTCTTAACTGACACCATCCCAGAGGATCCTTTATTTGGGGATGGAGATTCAGAGTCTAGCTTTTCGGGCATTTCCGTCACCCTCAAGGATAGAACAAGCACTCCTGAAACTTCGTATTTTTCTAGAGAAAAGAAAGTGTTCTGTGAGAGAGTGGATGACTCTTCTGGGAACCCTCTCCTCATTGGAGCAGTTTGTTTCCCTGGGAAGGCTGAATCTTCGTCCTCTTCAGTTCCACCTCAATCATCATTGGGACAAGGAAAAGGGCCTAGAGACGGAATGCATTCCCCTTACGGAACCCATAAGAAGTTGCCTCCAGTGGTGGAACAATCCGGGCAAACTTCAAGAAGGTCTCTCACTGGAACAGAGGAGCTCAGACCTTGTGTTGTGTTCCGACGCCTCGGACTTGGGGTGGGAAGCAACACTGAGCAAGTTGAGTTGGAGATCTCGGGTCTGTGGACAAAAGATCAGGAGAGCCTCCACATCAACAAGAAGGAGCTGTTAGCAGTCCTGTTGGCCCTCAAAGGTTTTGAAGAGTCAGTATTGAACAAAGTGGTGCAGGTCAACGCCGACAACACTACAGTATTGGCCTACATAGCCAAATAAGACGGAACTCACTCGAGGTCCCTTTACGAGACTGCGAAGGTTCTTCTCGTTTGGGCAAAAGAGAGGAATGTAACCCTTCTAACAAGGTTCATTCAAGGAGAAAAGAACGTGATGGCAGACAGCCTCAGCAGGAGAAATCAAGTTCTGTCCACAGAATGGACACTGCATCAAGAGGTCTGCAAGTACCTATAGCGGATTTGGGGTCGTCCGTCCATAGACCTGTTCGCAACCTCGAAAACGAAGAGGCTAGAAACATACTGCTCTCCAGTGCCAGATCTAGAAGCGGTCCACATAGATGCTTTCCTGCTAGATTGGTCTCACCTAGACGTGTACTCGTTCCCCCCATTCAAAGTTCTGTACAAAGTGTTGAAAAAGTTTGTGTCACACGAGGGAACCAGATTGACTCTAATGGCCCTCAAGAAAATGGTTCACAGAGGTACTAGAATGGATGGTGGACACCCCGAGAAGCCTTCCATTAAGAGTAGATCTACTCAAACAACCACACTTGGAGAGGTACCATCAAAACCTCCAAGCTCTACATCTAACTGCCTTCAGAATATCGAGAAACTCACAAGAGTTGGAGGATTTTCGAAGGAGGTAGCTAGGGCTATCGCTAGAGCAAGGAGGACTTCTACCATCAATGTTTACCAGTCCAAGTGGGAGGTTTTTAGGGAATGGTGCAGAGTCAACTCAGTTTCCTAGTCCAGTACCTCTTTGACTCAGATTGCTGACTTCCTTTTAGACCATAGAAGAAAACGCAAGTTTTCTTCCTCTACCATCAAGGGATACAGGAGCATGTTAGCGGCCGTCTTCAGGCACAGGAACTTGGACCTCTCTAGTAATAAAGACCTACAGGATCTTCTCAAATCCTTTGAGCCATCTAAGGAGTGACAACAGGAATCACCAGCCTGGAATCTGGATGTAGTCCTGAAGTTCCTCATGAGTGACAGGTTTGAGCCCTTACACTCAGATTTTTTTAAGGATCTCACTTTGAAGACTCTATTCTTGGTTAGTCTGGCAACAGCTAAAAGAGTCAGTGAGATTAATGCTTTTAACAAGAACATTGGCTTCAGAAACAAAAAAGCTATCTGCTCCTTGCAACTAGGTTTCCTTGCCAAGAACAAACGCCCTTCTCATCCCTGGCCCAAGTCTTTCGAGATTTCAAACCTTTCCGATGTGGTTGGTGAGGAATTAGAGAAGGTCCTGTGCCCTGTAAGAGCAATGAAGTTCTATCTGGACAGAACGAAAGAATTACGAGGCAAGTCAGAAGCTCTTTGGTGCTCGGTCAAGAAGCCCTCGTTACCTATGTCAAAGAATGCCCTATCATTTTTTATCAGGCTCTTGATAAGAGGCTCATTCACATTGCAGTGAGGCAGACCTCAAACTGCTGAAAGTGTAGACGCATGAAGTTAGAGCTGTAGCAACTTCTGTAGCCTTCAAGCAGAATCGATCTTTGCAGAGTATTATGGACACAACCTTTTGGAGGAGTAAATCTGTGTTCGCCTCACATTACTTGAAACGTGTCCAGACTCTTTTTGAAGACTGCTACACTCTGGGACCATTCATAGCAGCGAGTGCAGTAGTGGGGGAAGGATCTACCACTACATTCCCTTAAACCTAGTACCCCTTTCTTCTCTTGGAACTTTTGTATTTTCATTGATTTCAGTCAGGTGGTCAGTTTTGTTCCTTGAGAGTGCCCGGAACAAGGGTATTGGATGAGGTCCTGTCACATAGAGGTATTTACACCAGTTTGACAGCTCCTAGAGGTCTTCAGCCCCCTGGGTGGATCGCTGAATCTCATAAGGAAAGCGGACATAATGAGGCAGAGAATCATTAAAGTCGGCTTCCTTATCAGGTACGAGCCCTTAAGCTTGTTTATTAACTCTTAAGTAAAATTCCAACAATGTTGGCTGTCTCTGACCCTCCACCAAGGGTGTCAGTTAGCTATATATATAACTACTGGGTAAGTCAGATGTTTAAAAATGATATTTTCATAATAAAATAGATTTTTTAACATACTTACCCAGTAGTTGTATATAATTTAATTCCCCTCCTCCTCCCCTCTAGAGACCTATGGGCATGGAAGATCTGAGGAATCACTGGAATGGTTCCAGGTACCTCGCTAGAGGGCGCACCGGTGGTACACCTGGCTACTCAATCTGCGATTGACGCGAGTTTTGAAATTCTGCCGGGACGTCAGGGACTAGAGCTATATATATAACTACCGGGTAAGTATGTTCAAAAATTTATTCTATTATGAAAATAATTTCTATCAACTCATAGTTTTCTGATTTTGATTTTGTGTGCATTCTAGCTTTAAACGAGTTTTGTTTTCTCTTTGCACTCAAGTAATTTCTCTTATAGTTTCATTTCTAGTCCTTTCTTGCCATTTAACTCCCAATATTCTTCTGAGGGTTTTGTTCTCAAATTTACAAAATTGTTTTATATTGTTTCATTGTCATACCACGACTCATGTCCTATTATACAATTATGGCTCCCTGGTCTGGGCACTAAAAATGTATTAAACTATGCTCGTGACTGGGAACCAAACATAAAATATATTTACTACAACTGTTAAGTTAATCAACCACTCGAATTCCAAGCTCACTTGTTTGCATTTACTTTACAACTGTTACACTTTAAAATATTAATACACAAATTCTGAGACAGTTTGAATAACTCCCAGACAGCAATATATAAAACACTGAATATCCAAAGGTCTCTCAAGTACACTCAGAACAAAACTAGGTAATTATTTTCAAGAATTGTTTAAGAATTACTGTGGTTCTTTAACAGGATACGAGCGGATTCTATTCTAAACAATGCTGATTGGAATAATACACTCTTTACAAAAATAAATATATTCTTTATAATTTACAACACTTTGAAAAGAATTTACATAATAACAAAATAAATCACTTGAAAAATTAAGACTGAACAAAACTTAGATCAAGACAAAAAGGTTACGATCTGAAATTTTATGATTACTTGACTTTAAATGTTAAATCTGAATAAACCTTAAACTAAGACAAAAGAAATAGTGCAATGAAAATTATACAAAAGCTTGAAATTAAACCTGAATAGTACAATATTCAAGTTTGACACTTAAAGAAAAATAGATATCCAGATCACTTTACAAATACTTAACCTTCCGTTTACTAAACTTTATACAATTCCAGCACTCACCCTAATACAATGAATTCAAAATCACCGTTTTATCTTACGTATCTTTTCGACACATGATTTGCGTTGGGGCACAGAATCACTTAGGAGAGGACACACTATACGTACTGAACACTTCTAAAAACAATACACTGGGTTGCATGTGAGAATGAGAGAGGTGAGGAGATGACAATCTTAAGGCTGGTAATCTCTATGTAAACCTGGTGATACCTTTTATATAAAACCTAACTGCATTCAGAAACTTCCCAATGAAGTGGGAAGCGTGATGGGTCGGCCAAGGGTGTCCAAGTTACCAAGTACCGCTCTCCCGAGCGCTACTCACGCCACGCCAGACGGCTCTCTCAGTCAGCTAACTCAGCCCACCCTTAGTCCCCGAAATAAAAAAAAAGATAACATCCTATCACTAGTTCCATTGCGAAATTTCTAAAGCACATGGTTTTGCGTTTTCTCTCAAACGTGACGCAATACCTCATGAAAATATAAAAGAAACATTACATAAGCCCTTATTCCTATCGTGTATGATCTAATAACATTTTCAAACAGTTTACGTAAGACTTCGTAACAACAATATGTGAAATGAAAAAATTGTTCTTAAAAATAACATAAATTTACATATACTAACGAATAAAGAATTCAGTGAAATTAACAATGAAAGTCCTACGTAATTTGCATAACACGCGTACGTCTACATGAGGGGAGCTCATTTTATGGGCTGGCTGTCCTCTTTTCAATGCACAAATGAAATATAAACATAATCGTTATTAAATTACTGTATTTACTCTACGCCAGTCCTCAGTCGTGTAGGTCTGGGTCTTCCAACTCTTCTAGTGCCTTGTGGAGCTTAGTTGAAAGTATGGTGAACTAATCTCTCTTGGGGATTGCAAAGAACATGCCAAAACCATCTCCATCTACCCTTCACTCTGTTCTCATCCACGTATGGCACTCGAGTAATCTCTTATAGTTTTATTTCTAATCCTCGCCTGCATTCAACTCCCAATATTCTTCTGAGGGTTTGGTCTCAAATTTAGAAAATTTGTTTTATATTGTTTCATTGTCACACCACGATTCATTTCCATACAGTAACACCGAACTCGCCAAACTCACAGAGCCTGATTTTTATTTCAGGCGATTTTATTACCTAATTTAACTTAACCTAGCCATTGTATGATTTGTTTTTTTCAATCTTTCGTTGGACTCAAATTCTAGAGATCCTGTATCAGAGATCTTAATTCCTAAATATTTAAATGATTCTACCTCATTAATCCTTTCTCTTTCCAATGATATTTTATCTTCCATTGCATATTTCGTTCTCATCATCTCTGTCTTTCTTCTGTTCATCTTCAGCCCACCCTCATGTGATATTTCATGTACATGTATTCTGGTAAGCAAGCTTTGCAAGTCCTGAACTGGTAATATAGCCTGGTTTTTAATATATAATTTCCGGCTATATTAGCCTCCAGAAAATTTTATTGTATAGTAAAATATCCATCCTTATGCTAAACTGATATTTCTTTTCTTTTCACAGGATTAAAGAACCCATGACAAGAAAAAGGCAATTGGAAAATAGAAATTTTACTGCAGATATAATCTCGGCTACGTTGAAACACCCTGTACAACTGTTGTTGTCAACAAGCCGAGAGCTCCCAAGGATGATTAATTGATCTTAGCCTTCAACTTGCTATGAAGTCTTTGAGGTTCCATCTTTAGCGAATGATTCATTTCGAAATTTCAAGTTAATTTAAAAAGTTTTGTATGGTAAAATGTTTTTGACCAAATTTATTTATAGTTCAAACTTAAATATTTTCATTCAAAGAATTTAATTTCCACTGCGAACACTTACTTTTAACCAGTCCTAATTTTGTGTTAGGAATTGGATTGATTTCTTTAAGCATTATTAAGTTCGATCTTAGTGCATCATTTGGACATTGTTTTCAGAATTGGTATGTTTTCAGAATTGGTATTTATGGCATGAACATTTATGTCCTTCGTTTACTTTTCAGTATATTAAGCTCTGGAAGAATTTAAAGTTTTTATACTTGAGCTTTTCGATAATTCAAGATCATCTGAATATTCCTACGAAGTCCCTATAAGTTGAACTACCCTAAGAACAAGAAAATAGTTTTAGGTTTTAAGTTTGTTCAAACCTACAAGGAACAAAATTGATAAAAGCTTCAGTAATTGACAGTAATAATTTTTTTTTCTTTGTATAATAAGGTTAGTAATTGACTATGCGGAAAGGTGTGAAATAACTTAAAACCTGGATTAGTAATGAAAATGAATTTTAATGACTAAAGGTAGCCTATTATTTAAACGTGTCCTAGGAACTTCCATATAAGAAAATACCGCATAAAGATCATTGAAATTATTTCCCCATTGCTTTTTTTTATGAATAAAAAGTCTACAGTTTTCTCTAGACCGGAAATGTCAAACTTGAGACCTGTGGGCCAGATGTGGTCCTCGAGATTACCAGATTTTTTAACTCGCTATTGTTATAACTCAGAGAAATATAACTAACTGTTAAGGTGAACCCAAATATATATTTTTTTTCCTTTTTGGTAAACCAGGACGACCATCAAAAATACCTTTGTTTTTCATTCTTGCCAATAATTAATTCCCAAATCTTTGATGGCCCTCGAGACCATAGTCAAGTGCATAATTGGCCCTCAAAAGGATTTGAGTTTGACATTACTGCTCTAGACTGTTGTCAATTAGTAATATTATCTATAAATTCATGTAAGTGTTTTGAACAAGTTATCAGTACGTGTTGGCTGCTGTGTTATTAGCTTTGTGTTTTACACTAACATGAAAAAAAAACCTTTAATATGCATTGTTTAAAATACTTGGAACTGTAACTTCAAACTATTTCTTAATTATTCTTCTGCTTCCGTAACTCATCTCATTTACAATGGGTTCATCTTTTTTTAAGTTTAAGTGGATCTGCTTTCATTTTGAGATTAGCTTATTTCTGTAATATTACTTTTATCCATTCTATTCGACAACTTTTAGTTGGCCTAAATAATGTCTGGAGAGTTCGTGATGTCGAAGTTGGTTTCCATATTGAAAGACATTCAAAATAGGGTAAAATCTTACTTAGTTTCAACTTGGAACATTTCTATCCCTGTAATGTAGTGCAAGCATTGATCCCATAGCTATCTTTAAATAATTTATAAAGAAAATCTTGTTGAATCCATCTATCTGATGCATTAAGAAATGACTCGAGTTTCTGCATGAATATTTATCTTTAGTGTTTTCATTCATAATTTTATAGTTTGAAACCTCCTTCAGTCCGTAATATAACAGTAAGATTGAGCGAGTTCTTATCTTGAGAAGTTTTGATATGCAATGCCTTAAGCCAGTGAGAATGAAAGTAAACTTATTCTAAATTATCACAGCCATTTTGAAGTCCTGTATACACTGACATCTGATGGAGATCTGTTGAATTACTGATATTACCCGATAAAAATTGCATATTAAATTCTCTCTCTCTCTCTCTCTCTCTCTCTCTCTCTCTCTCTCTCTCTCTCTCTCTCTCTCTCTCTCTCTCTCTCTCTCTCTCTCTCTCTCTCATACAATTTTGGTTTTTAGTAAGTTCCTGTTCTCTTGAAGAAAAATTTATTGAAAAGTTTTTTTAATTTAAAAGAAAGTTGATGTCTTTTTGTCAATTTTTCTCCACTTTTTTTTCTCAGCAGTTACTTTTAATAGAAACTTGATTAGATTTGTAAAAGAAACACCCTTTGTGGAACATTAATGCAGTCACACGTTAGATCCTTGTTTAAAGTAGCTGAGAAATTGTCCTAAACTTGATGTTCTTTGAGGAGTTAGTTTTGGTCAAGCCTTAGAATGTCTTCACTGGTTTACAGATAACAATTTCTAGCAAAAAAATATGTCTAAGGATAGCACTACCAGTCATTTAAGCCTTCTGTAAACATTGTAAACTTATGGCAGTGAGTACAAGTATCGTTGTAGCCAGTGATTTTATCTTTCTGGAAGCGTTGTAATCGTTGTAGATTCTGTCTGAGGAATGAACTGCCAGGGATTTGATCCCTCTGGAAGCGTTGTAAACTGATTTTTAAGCAGTTTTCATTCACAAGATTACGTTAATAAATTATTTTAATCAATATCTAGATTCTCGACATAACATGAAAAGACCTTAGTCATGTGATCTGCTGCAAATCACTAGTATCATGTAGGTCAAGTGTGACATGATGTAAAGACTTAAGGACATAAGGAAAATTAAAGATTCAGTTTAGGAAGATAGGAATAAATTGTTAAAGACTTTAGTTTTTAAAAGATTTGAAGTTATGGCAGATTTATAAATTGAGGGTAGAATTAAAAGATAAGAGGATGGGTAGATAAAATTTGTAGAGAACTATTATCAGATTTATTGTAGATTTGAAAAAAAAAAAAAATTTGGATTCATGGTCTAGGAAAGAATATGTATGTAATTACTCTGTTAAATCTAAAATTTAAAAAAACATATTGATTAGAAGATTTAATGACAGTGTAGCTTTAAAACGAAAAACCCATTAAACAATGGCTAGGGGATGTTGAAGGAATAGATAAGAAATATATGTCTCGGCGTCAATGAAGTATATAAAAAAAAAATATGCAGATGTTTATCAGTACAGGATTTTAGGATGAAAAGTTCAGGGACGAGTTTTAAGGAATGTGTATATATAAATGATTTTGATTATTGTGTGCTTTTATAACGAAAGTAATGGTGATTGACGTAGGAATAGCTTTTAATGAGACTAAAGGGGATAGTTTATGGATTCATTCTAGAACGGCAGTTTAGTCAAGACACCTCTTGGTAGTCTTTGGGGAATTTTAAGAGAAATTATTTTGGTGATCGAATACTTTAGATTTAAATTGAGGAATTTTTTCTGAAATAACTTAAATTTCATATCATTGGAGAAGGCAGCTTCCATAATGTTTCCTTAGGTGGCCAATAATAATCTTAAACTTAACGACTGCACGAAATTTTAAAGTTTTTTTAAGCAAGTTGAATAATATCCTCAAGCCTACGAAGTGAGGGGTAAGTTTGTTTTTTAGCTTGTTCGAAGCAGGGTATTCTTTTAACCCTGGTTCGAAGTATGTCACTATTAGGTAACTTCTAAAAACATTGGTGCTTGAAGCACCAGTGATTTAAACTCTTCTCTTTCCCTTGTGGTGGAAACCAAATCATGTAGATATTGCTTAGAATCAACATGATCAGAATTGTTTTCATTTGCACTTTCAGTTGTCATTCTGATGGTTTAGATTCAAGGAAAATAATAGTCAGGCAAGTGGTCGTTATATGGCAATTGCACTCCATGTATATAGTAAACTTGACTATTAGTTTTGAATAATATTTCAAGTTGTGTAAATTCCTATCGGATATGTTTTTAATACTACAAACGTATTGTCTGCTTATGCCTTGATTCTGACTTCTGTTTACACATTGCTTACTGTATCTTCTATCCATATATTACTATTGTATCTTCTATTTATGCATTATTACTGTATTTTCTATATATTACTACTGTATCCTCTATTTATACATTACTACTGTAACTTCTTTTTCTACATTACTACTGCATCTTCTATTTATACATTGCTACTGCATCTTCTATTTATACATACTACTGTATCTTATATTCATACATTACTGCTGTATCTTGTTCATACATTGCTACTGTATCTTGTTTATAAATTGCTACTGTATTTTGTAATTCTGATCTGAAAATACACCTGTTTTAACAATGAAAATCACAGTAAAGACATCAGCCATATAAAGTGTAAGAGACTTGTAATCGTAAAGTATGTTATAGAAGACATAAAAAAGATCTACGGCTTAGCCTTGACTGCCTCAAGATCTCTTTGTATAATGTATTTTACTTTACGATTACAAGTCTGTTGCACGTTACATGGCTAATGTTTTTTTTCTGCGTTTTTCATTGTTCAAAGGGGTGTATTTCCATATCAAAATTACAAACTAAATTAGCAATTTATAAACGAGATAGAATAGTAAAGTATTAATAGAAGGCACAGTATTAATGCATAAATAGAAGATACAGTAATAAGTGTATGAATAAAAGAAACAGTAGTAATGTATAAAATAGAAGATACGGTAATAATGTATGAATAGAAGATACAGTAATAATGCATAAATAGAAGATACGGTAATAATGTATAAATAGAAGATACAGTAATAAATGCATAAATAGAAGATACAGTAGTAGTGTGTAGTAGAAAAGTAGTAAAACTTTGTCTAATTTTGTTAAATTGGTTACAATGTTTGTAAAAATTTATGAAACCAAAATTGTGAATAAAAGAAATAAAAACATAAAGTCGATTTATTTTCGTTACATCCATTACATGAAATCAAACAAAGAATATATTGAAAAAAAAAAAAACAGAAAAAAAAAACAGTAAAAAATTCAGTAACATGGAGTGTTCGCCCTAATCTAACGTTCATATATGACGGAGTGTTCTCCTCAGTGGGCCCCCTCCCTCTTCTGGTACTAGTAAAATGCCTGCATTCTCTCTCTTCTGAAAGACCAGAGACCTCATGAAAGTATATAAACCTTGCTTTGAACTATCATAAACCACAAGTGCTCATTATGAGACTCGTTTTATTTCCTTCCTATGTACAGAGCTCGTTCACTCTTCCACTGGTGATATGAGAAATTTATACTATCTCTTGGTATGGAAGCATCAAAATGAAGATTCTTTACGATGGTATTCATGTTCAGCCCAGTTTTCAAAAGTATATTCAATCCTGAAAACTCTTAGTCATGTGATAATTATTCATAGCCTCAAATTCAGTTATCTGTAAATTATATCAAGTTACTTTTGACTTTGGGTTTAATACATTGTCGATTACGATTCGGGTATTTCCTGTTGAAATTATGGTTATGAATTAATAAAAATAGATTTCGATCAAGTCTCTTTTATTATAGAAGATTGGTTGCCATACATTGGACAGGTGTCAATACACTCAATAGCAATATTAAGTTCAATAGCAATATTAAGTATAAATATGTATACACTACAAAGTCAATGACAAACTATATCAAATTATTTAACCCGTTTTCTGACGACAAACACGACCAACGACAGAAAATCATAGAAAACGAATATTTCAGATTTCATATGGGATACTGAGTTAATTCATTTTATTTGATTTTTCTGAACATTGGAATGAGTTTGAAATTCAATATTTGAGATTTCCAGTGTCATGATTGTGTAAATTAGTTAATTTTTCAATAAAAAAAAGAGAGGGAAATGGAAAGCCCACCAAGGCCCGCCCCTTCCCACCTGGTAACAAAAGATTAATTTGACATTTTGTTTATGAACGAACAAAGTCACCAGGCCCTTGAATGCTTTCCATTTCCTTCTCTTTTGAAATCTTTTATTGAAAATGTTACACACACTAATGCATTGACTGTGAATTAAATACGCCAAGAATAATATATTTTTTTCAAGATAATGTTATAGTATTGTAGTTAGTTAATACTTCATTAGATTTTAATGAAATGGGCAAGTCCTTATAAAATAATACTCAAGAAATTTCAAATTTTTACATCTAAATTATAGAGAAAGCAAGAGAATTTCTTTCCAAATCTAAATTATTGTTTAGAAACAATTATTAAATGAAAACATGGGAGGAGGGAGTGGAGACCTCGTCAGTCTTATAGTGCAATTCCACCACGATCGATTACTCCAGAAACCTTTTGCTCTGTCAAAAGCAGACAGGAACCACAACTGGCCAAAGGCATCTCTCATCCGTCCCATTTCATGTGCATGATTGAGTCGGGTAAAGGAGAAGACACATGCAAACCACTGCCCTGACTATCCTTGCTACTCCCCCTAGCAGATAGGCAGATCGGACCGAAGTACACATTAACCTTGCACGTGGACCACAAAAGTCAATTCAGTTCCATGCGTAATACATTCTCAAATAAGACCCCTTTTAGAAGCTACGGAAAGAGAACCTAATTTAAGATTATCTTAAACGTCAAACAACCCTTAAATTTACAGTAAGCCTACCTACAAAGCTAAACAACCTTTAAACTAACAGTTGGCCTACCTGCAAAGCTGAACAGCCCCTTAAACTAAGAGTAACCATACCTACAAAGCTGTTGTTGATGATTTTACCAAAGTGTCACAATGCCTAATAGGCCTACTTATTCCTATCATACAGGCACACCTACTAATCGAACAGTAGGCCTACTTGATGAAAATTAATCTCTAAGATGAAACAAACACATATACTACCACCACCCGCTACACCAGCCCTAAATAAATTCTATTGATATACCTGCTCCTGAACATCTCTTATTAAACCATAAACTATCAACAACCTTAAGGAGATTTTGAATTATTCGGAATCCTTCTCTCATATATGAATACTTTTAAGTCAGTCTACCTTTAGCGGAATATCTTCGGCATTATAAACTTCGTATATACGATCTTAATAATCAGTGGATTTTTTAATAATTTGGAAAAATTAGTTACATTAAACGCATTTTGTGAAATAACTATATTTTGAATTTAATTGTAATTATCCGAAATTCATCATACGATTAATGACAAAGTTAAAACTTAGGAAACTGAAATATATTAGGCCATTATATGGTTTGAAAAGGCTATTAACAATGTAAAAACATCTATGGGTATAATAATCACCCTTTTCAACTGTTAAATTCTTCGTAATATTAAGGATAGTGGACTATCTCATGAATACTGAAGATATCTGAAATTTTATTTAATAAAAATAATCCTAAGACTTGCAAAGTGTTTATATTTCAATGGGATGAACTAATGGTTTTATTCTTTCATAGAAAATTACTTCCAATCATTAAAAGAAACTTCTGAAAAAATAGGATTTACAAAGGATCTTATACATAGGTATCGTTTGTAATATTCATTGCTTATGGTAAACGCACAAGGCTGAAACTTGTCCCTTAAAAACGAATTGAGTGAGAAAACCTTAAGCTTTTCCTATATTTTAAAAAGAATATATATATATATATATATATATATATATATATATATATATATATATATATATATATATATATATATATATATATATATATATATACATATACATATACATATATACATTTATATATATATATATATATATATATATATATATATATATATGTATATATATATATGTATATATATGTATATATATATATATATATATATATATATATATATATATATATATATATATATATATATATATATATATATATATATATATATATATATATGTGTGTGTATATATAAGCAAATTTAACTCACCACCTGGCCTATTGCCTCATTTTAATGTGGCCACGTAAGAAGTCAATATAAAAGATTCTTAAGATAACGTAACATAATTCTGACAATCTATAGATAAAAACGATTAGGATATACCAATCTGGTAAAGTGAGTGAGCAACTGAATAAGCTACTATTGAAAAATCTTTAGATTTGATCTCAAAAGATTTAATGCAAAGACAAGTGAAATTACTTCAAATTGATTAACCAGAGAATTTTTTTTTTCATAAATGCTTTCAATTGCTCATTAAGAAAATCTTTAAAATCTACTATTCAAGTATGAAATAAATATAAGCACGATAATTATTTAAATTATTCTCAAAACCCTTTTATATGAAACGCCCATTGTGCCAATTATGCAAGGAACAAACTAATGTTGTCCTTCTTGAAATGAAATAAATCTTTAGCGCTACCTACTAAAAGTTTACCCTAATCTCATTATTCAGACTCAATATCCTATGATTTAGTATACATCTAGATTAAATTTTTGGTGTTATCCTATGGTATAGACACTTGCTAACCTTGGTTTAACTAGAGAAAAACTAATACAAGTGTCTCTCCAAGATAACCATTACACAGATTTATTAAAATCAGCAACCATCCAAACTAATTTTCACTAAAGACAATACTAGTACTTGACTATAACTCCTTTCTATAGAATAGATCCTCCTCTTAACACTTACACCAGACATCATCCAACCACTCATTCATTGCATGTTACAAATTTACTGATGTACAAGGAATGCATTGTCCTGCATCAATTAATTCCTAAATTTAATCCCAAGGTTTAACTTACAGTGGTAGCAGCAAAATAAGTAGTGCACTCTCAGAGCTTACTGTCGTGAAACAATCATCAAAATTACATGTAAAAAGATTAGCGTAATTACATAGTGACAAACTAAACTTTTTCTTGTTACCTTAAGTTACTTAAAGATTATGGCAATATCTACCTTGAAATCAATGCAAGTGGAGACATTTGAAAAGTGTACTGTATCCTATTTTAAGAAAACTATAATTCCACTAAAATAATCATTACTAGCTTTTTGTAAAAGATAATTCTGCCGATTATTAACTAAATCTAAATCAACCAATTGAAATTCAAAACTTTCTAACCAAATCAGTAAAGGTTTTCTGTACTTCACATCTATATGAAAATATTGAAACGCTCAAAATAACTCGAAAAGTTACAAGTTTCAAATAAAGAGTGAGTGGCTAATTAGTAAGTAATTGAAAGGCTGAGTACATGAAATATTATAGACATTAAAATCGCTAAAACCTGATTTTTCAGAATTTTTCTTATAGTACTTACATAAATTCTGATAAAGTGCTTTGAAAATTAATGGACTAACTTCTGGTTTTAGATTACATTAAGTTACGATACATTTACTCAGCACAGACGTAAGTTAAGTAAAGTTTTAAACAGTTTTAATCAACAGTTTATGGCGTTAACCTTAAATATATTAGCAATTGAACGTTAGGGACTTTAGCATAAGCAAATCAGAGTTTATCAAACTTTCAGTTAATTTCACAGTTTTTGGTTTAATGGGTCTAGAAAGAATAGCGTAGAACTTATGATCTTGTTACATGTGAACAACTTATAGTGCACATTAAAATCTCAAGTGTCCTTAAAATTAAAGGAAATTGGCGAGTCATATAGTTTATTACAATATAACACCAATGCTCTGACTTGCTATTTTGTACAAGCTTCAGAGGCTTATCAGATATTGTCCAACATTTCTTAATTACAAAGTTTCCTTGCACACACACACACACACACACACAAATGTAACTTCATAGCAGGTACTTCCTGTAAATTATTACACAAGATACATTCCTGTACATCAGTATAACTGTATGCATATAAAATCTAATCTCAAAGTAAACTTTAGCTTGGACCCCTTTGCCAAATCATACATAAATTCTAGAATTACACAAACTGAGAACAGATTAAACTAAATCAAATTGAAGCTATTTAAATTAACCCTGTATAAAAATCACCTAAAGCTAGGTTACCTAATCATTAATCACACAAACAAGACTGTAATAATGCCCTAATTCTCCTAATCAAAATTGGCAGTAACTCCCAACCACAAAAACTAACTAAAACTATACCAACAACAACATATTCAAGAATGTACTACACATTTCTTCTAAAATGACTACAGCAGTTCTTTATCCCTCCTTTATGTCAGGAACAGAAACGGTAGAAATCAGATATCTTGGGACAGTTATAATCCCAGCTGGACCCCTTTTCAGAGAGCTCGGGTATCTCAGTGTAATGGAAAGCACTGGATTGCAAGACTAACAATGTCAACACTTTTTCAAGAAAGTTATCTAAAAGTTTAAAACTAAATTAATTATTATTTCCAACCTTTTGATTTTCATTGACAGATAGAATTGAAAAATTTAGCAATACAATTACTAATTTCACATTAACATTGAACACTCATATTCTTGGACATTTTAAATCACTATCTTGACAGAAATTTTTTCATAACTCAATTTACACAACACATGACAAATTTGATATAGTTTGAAACTGAAATTACAGTGTATTCATAACAGAAACCTGTTCAATTTGACATCATAATCTCCTACAATTCAAGATTAAAGATTTTCATAAATAAATTTTATACTAAATTTCAAAAATATTTAAAAGCATCAACCAAAATTTTGTAAATCATTTGAGGCTTTAAAGATCCTTTAACAAAACTGAATTATTAATCATGAGTAGAATTGACAATTCAGAATATACTTTGACAACATTTCAAGGAAATCAAATTGGACTAAACATGTTTACCATAGCACACAGTCTGGCATTTTGACAATACAACATAAACAAGCTAACAGTCAACTTCTCTCATTAAACCAGCAAAAGAATGAACGAGTTCCGCACATGGGAAGATCATAAACAGCCTAAATTAACAGTGGTTCTAGTCAAAAGCAAGATATATACTTCATGGGCCCTCTGGCCTTTCATTGGTGAGGAATATGGCAAATACTGATACCAGAAGAGGGAGGGGGCCAGATGAGGAGGGAGGCTCAGTCATATGAACGTTCCCTATTATTCTTTTTTAAATCTTTCCAAATTGGGAGGGGGAAGGATCAAGGAGTGGGAATGGGAGTTCTGAAACTTTAGTTATGTATTAGAGGGAAGAACAATCTGATTCGAACCCGTTTGCAAGATTTTCCAAAATATTCCCCTGCGTCATTTTAAAAACTCAAAGGTAATTTCAAGGTGTGTTCATGCAGCTTAAGAGAAGATGAGGAATAATACTAATACTAGCGAAAGCCTTACTATTTCACTCACATCCTAGCCCTCCCACTTCCTAGCCCTCCTACCTATTTCACACCAAAGCCCTCGTAGCCATTTCACACAAAAAAGCCCAACAAACCATTTCACACCAAAGACGACCTAGCCACTTCACACCAAAGCTCTCCTAGCCCCTTCACACCAAAGCTCTCCTAGCCACTTGACACCAAAGCTCTCCTAGTCATTTCACAACAGAGTCTTCCGAGCCACTTCACACCAAAGCTCTCCTAGCCACTTGACACCAAAGCTCTCCTAGTCATTTCACAACAAAGTCTTCCGAGCCACTTCACACCAAAGCTCTCCTAGCCATTTCACACCAGTGTCTTTCTAGTCACTTCACACCATAGCCCTCCTAACCATTTCACACCAAAGACCTCCTAGCCACTTCACACCAAAGTTCTCCTAGTTATCTCACACCAAAGTCTTTCTAACCACTTCACACCAAAGCTCTCTCAGCCATTTCACACCAGTGTCTTTCTAGTCACTTTACACCAAAGTCCCCCTAGCAATTTTACACCGAACCCCTCCTAACCATTTCACACCAAAGCCCTCATAGCCATTTCATACCAAAGACCTGTTAGCCATTTCACACTAAAGTTCTCATAGCCATTTCACACCAGAGCCCTCTTAGCCATTCCACACCAAAGCCCTCCTAGCCATTTCATATCAAAGCCCCCCCCCCCCCTTGCCATTTCACACCAAAGCTCTCCTAGCGATTTCACACCAAAGCTCTCCTAGCGATTTCACACCAGAGCCCTCCTACCCCATTTCACACCAAAGCTCTCCTAGCGATTTCACACCAAAGCTCTCCTGGCCATTTCACAGCAAAGCCCTCCTAGCCATTTCACACCAAAGCCTTTCTAGCCATTTCACATTAAATTTCTCCTAACCATCTCGTCTTCCAATGATCACATAAAACTATTCACTGTTCTGTATTATCCAGCAATGTTCAAGTCCTACTTTAATTCTTAGCATTTAAGTCTGTACCAATCAACAAATCAGCTTTTCGATCCTCCCAAAAGCACAAAGTTTTAGAACCATCTTTCTTAACCTTAAATTTAAGCTTCTCTAACAATATATAATTAAAACCTGAAAAACATGTACAGTAACTTTTTCATTTACGTATATTATATACTTTTTATTTCATTCATAGTATACTCTTAGAATCTTCTATAACCAGCTCTAGTCACTAATTTACATATTGAGAGAGAGAGAGAGAGAGAGAGAGAGAGAGAGAGAGAGAGAGAGAGAGAGAGACTTAGGATTTTTAACAGGGGGGCGGAGGATGAACATTTAATCAAATACTAGATCTTAGAAAAATTAAGAATAAAAAGTTGGATAAGTTTTTATACACATTACAAATATTAAAATATATACTTTAGATTTTGAAATAACGGACCATTAGTGTATTTAAACTTTAGATTGCTAGTTATTGCCCTTTGTAAAATTTAAAATACAACTTAGGGGATCAACCATTGAAACTTGAAAGTGTTTTTGTGTTAAGGAACCTTAAGCTTATAGGATAGAGAGAAAAATAGAAAGGCTAAATATGAACACACCTTGAAATCGGCATTAAAAGTAGCTCAATTTAAATGCCCCCAAAAAAACTAAGTATACTTAAACTGCAACTTCATTTCTATCAACAGAAAGTTTTGGCACCGGATAATTCAGCAATCTAATATAACCTATTAACCTATACCTGAAACAGTCTCTACCTGAAACAACCAACCCTCTACCTGAAATAACTCTTCCTTGAAATAGTCCAGCCTCTACACAAAATATTTCCTACCTGAACTGGCCCAGTCTCTACCTGAAACAGCCCATTCCCTACCCGAAACAACCCAGCATCTACCTGAAATAGCCCACCCTCTACCTGAAATAACTCTTCCTTGAAATAGCCCTGCCTCTACCTGAAATAACTCCTACCTGAACCGGCTCAGCCTCTACATGAAACAGACCATTCCCTACCTGAAACAACCCAGCATCTACCTGAAATAGCCCACCCTCTACCTGAAATAACTCTTCCTTGAAATAGCCCAGCATCTACCTGAAATAACTCCTACCTGAACCGGCTCAGCCTCTACATGAAACAGCCCATTCCCTACCTGAAACAACCCAGCATCTACCTGAAATAGCCCATCATCTACCTGAAATAACTCTTCATTGAAATAGCCTAGCCTCTACATGTAACAGCCTAGCCCCTACTTGAAACAGCCCAGCATCTTCCTGGAATAGCCCAGTATCTTCCTGGAATAGCCCACCCTCTACCTGAAATAACTTTTTCTTGAAATAGCCCAACTTCTACCCGAAATAACTCCAACCTGAAATGGCCCAGCCTTTACATAAAACAGCCCATTCCCTACCAGAAAAAGCCCAGCATTTACCTGAAATATGTCCACCCTCTACCTGAAATAACTTCCTAAAAATAGCCCAGCCTCTACCTGAAATAACTCCTACCTGAAATGGCCCATTCTCTACATGAAACAGCCCAGCTCCTACCTGAAACAGCCCAGCATCTACCTGAAATAGCCCACTCTCTACCTGAAATAACTCTCCCTTGAAATAGCCCAGCCTCTACATGAAATAACTCCTACCTGAAACAGCTCAGCGTCTATCTGGAACAGCCCAGCATCTAACTGAAATAGCCCAGCATCTAACTGAAATAGCCCAACCCCTACCTAAAATATCTTCTATCAAGACTACCAGAAATCTAGTAACTAGGATATTCGCAATACGATTTTTCACAGATGCCGCCAGGGTGATGAAAATGAGATACAATTTAGTTCTAAGAGACTTCAGGTTAGTTTACGCAAGATTTCAATCCTAGTTATTGACAAGGATTTATATTGTCCTAAATTGATTTATAACTAAATTTTAGTCATCAACTATTCATTAAGCAATTTTTAATGGGAATTTAATGTCTAAAAACTAAATTCATATAACTAAAAATAAACTAATTTAGGTAAATTAGTAAGCTAGCAATATAACTTGGGACTCTGTCCATGACTTATTGAATTAGATAATTTAAATCTTCTCTGTGAAAAACTAGTTTAAACAATGACAACTTTCTAGAAGTTCCACTTGATCTGGTTCACTGAATGACTTGACCAGGAGAGTCAAGATCCCACAGGACTAATCCAAGATTGTCCATAATTTGCATCATACTTTTGTTTGAAGGGTTACAAGCATCCAAGCAGCAGGCCACATTAACCTGAAAGTCAAAAGTGTTAAAACGAACTCAAAAAAAGAAAAAAAAATACTATTACTGATTTATAAAGTACAAATTTAGTAGTTTTCATTCATTTTTAAGTAATATGTGTTTAATAAATAAGTTCAATCGAAAACAAATTAGGATATCTTAAACCCCAAAAGTAGTGCATTTTAGTCACCAAAAGTAAGATATTTAAAGCCACAAAAGAAGGATGTTTCAAGCCACAAAAGATGGATATTTTAAGCCAGAAAAGTATGATATTTTAAGCCACAAAAGTAGAATATTATAAGCTACAAAAAGTAAAATATTTTAAGCCCCCAAAAGTAGGATATTTTATGCCCCCAAAAGTAAGATATTTTATGCCCCAAAAAGTGAGATATTTTAAGTCTCCAAAAGTAAGATATTTTAAGTCACAAAAGTAATATATTTCAAGCCCTGAAAAGTAAGATAGTTTAAGCCCACAAAAGTGATTTATCTAAAGCCAACTAAAGAGATGTATTTAAAGCACAAAAGGGATATATTTAAAGTCCCCAAAAGGGATATATTTAAAGCCCCACAAAATAAATATATTTCAAGCCCCCTAAAGTATGATATTTTAAGCCCCAGAGTGATATCTTTCAAGCCTCCAAACGTAAGATATTTAAAGCCTCCAAAAAGTAAGATATTTTAAGCCCCCAAAAGGGATATATTTCAAGCCTCCAAAAGTAAGATATTTCAAGCTCCAAAAGTAAGATATTTTAAGTTCCCAAAAGCGATATATTTCAAGCCTCCAAAAGTAAGGTATTTTAAGTCCCCAAAAGTAAGATATTTTAAGCCTCCAAAAGTAAGATATATCAAGCCCCCAAAACTAAAATATTTTAAGCCCCAAAAGTAAGATAATTTTAACCCCAAAGTAAGGTATTTCAAGCCCCCTAAAATAAGACATTTTAAGCCGCAAATGTGGGATGTTTTAAGTCCCGTAAGATAAGATATTTTGAATCCTAAATTTAAGATATTTTAAGTCCCAAATGTAAGATATTTTAAGGCCCCAATGTAAGATATTTTAAGGCCCCAAAACGATTAGGATAATTTAAGCCACCAAAATTACGATATTCTAACGACCAAAAAATTATATTCCATTGAAGAAATTAGAATATTTCACGACAAAAAATAAGATGTCTTAAGAACTAATAAAATGACGTGCTATGTCAAGTTTTCAATAGTGAATTCACACAAATTCGAATATAAAAACTTTGCTAAACAAAAATTAAACAAGGTTGAATTAACACCTACATTACACGACACATGGCGCACTGACATCACTACCCACTTATGATAACAATTCAACTTGTTAACTGATTTACAGCTTCACATCCTAACATGAAAACTTTTACCAAAAACAGGTAGATTTAAATTTTGTTATATGAAAGGTTTATAAGTGGTTAACTTATTTCACACCTAAACAGAGGTATAGAAATGAACTCTAAACTCACTCCAGTTTAATACAATTTAATAAAAAGCAGGAATTTAATCTGGGCTTTCCAAGTAACGGGATCTACTAAAAAAAAAAAAAAAAAAAAAATCATTCAGCAAAAAATATGTATGATTCTTTGATCAAATACAGTTTGAGGAAGTCTTATCACTTAGATTAAGACTCCACTTCTAAAATAAATTCTCTTGAAATGGAAAACTAATATCTACAAATAAGAAGTTTTCAATATAAGATATCAGGCTAACGTAAGTTTTTATAGTTTATGAAATATCTATTTTGATGTTACTGTTTTTTTTTTTTTAATATTTTATTCTAATTGTGCATCATTTTTCAGATCGCTTATTTATATCCTTATTTCCTTTCCTCACTAGGTTATTTTTCCTGTTACAGCCCTTGGGCTTATAGCATCTAGCTTTTCCAATTAGGGTTGTACCTTAGTAACAAAAACAACAACAATAATAATAATAATAATAATAATAATAATAATAATAATAATTAAGCTACTCAGCCATGTCTAAAATCCCAAGTCTGTACCCTTTTAACTCAACCCTAGTACTGAATGTAACAAAATCTAACCTAGATTTTAAAAAGCACACAACTTTCAAAATAATATTACTATCCAAACGATGTTTACAGAATTAGATCATTGAAAATGTCATACTTAACTCGACTCATACAGAAGACTTCTTGAACATCAACGTCTACACCTTCTTCAGGCTTCAGTGCTATTATGTATTCCAATCCAAGCAAACTGGAACAAATCTGGAAAAAATTGAAAAGGACATTCCAACAGGTTTTTTTCGCTTTTGCCTACTGTACCTAATTTTTCCTAGAATTATTTTGACAAAAAATTAAACTTAAAGTTTTGCTGTCCAAAAAGGTAGGCGAGTATTATTTAATGTTCTAAATGGAAATCTAGAATTGAACTATATTTGCATTTAAATTATTCTTCTCACAAAAAGGCATTAATTTAATAAAAGCTTACCAACTACAGGGAATTAGTTAAAAAAAAAAAAAAATTTATCAAACAACTCAAATGAATCCTATGAGGCCTGTCACTGCAGTTTCAAATTAAAGAAAAAAAATCTCACTGAATGAAATTCCAATTTTTAAAAACACAAAGATCTTAAGTATCTGCTATTTACTCAGCATAATCTAATATAGTTCTGTACGTGATTGAGAAACTTCATGCCAGGGCTAATTGCCACAAATCTAGCCTGTCTTCTAAAAAGCACAGGATTTTGCCATTCAAGCAAAGTTTATAGCATCAGTTCATCTTTGATAGTGTCATACTTAACTTGGCTCAAAAAGAAGACAGGATTCAAGATCTTGCAATTTCTCAACTTTTTGCTTGGCAGCCTTTATGTCCTCTTTCAGTCCTAAATTTAAGATGAATACCGTAGTAAGCCAACTGGAGCGCAGTTCTGGAAAGAATTGAAAAAGAAATTTTAGCAACATTTTCACTTTTGCCCACTTCTGTTCTTTTCTAAATTTTCACCAAAATAGTTTAAGACCCCTTCCAAGCTTAAGACATTTATTACAAGTTAACTAAGAACTTTTCAATATTCAAAATAGCGAATCACTAATAAAATGTTTTAGTAGTGTTGTGGTAATGTTAATTTATCAAATTGTTCGAGTTCCTGGAATCTGGGCATTGTTGGTGCTTAACAATGTTTCACTATACTGAATAAGGTAAATCGGCCTTCAATTTCTTAAAAGTTTATATACCGCTAAAGCACCTATTACATGTGGTAGGTATATTAAAAACCGAAGAGAATTATGTGTTAAAATTAAGATGATAGAATTTCAAACAATCCGCAGACACCCGATAATTTTAAAGGATGTCTTAAAAATAAGTACAAAAATATTTGACAAATTCTAGCTCTTGCGTAAAGAGTCCCCATTACCAACTCAAATGTTAACAAACAGCTTGGAATACTACGGCACGGTTTTATATTATAGCTCCTTTTCACGTATCTTATTCCCTTTCATTCCAAACTCAACGCAATGTTTTATGGCCCTCAAAAACAATGACTAAGATTACTGCGACTTGGGAATAAACTTAAGCCTACGAGAGAGGCTGGCTGGCACCATGGTTATAGTTTAGTACCAATCTAGCAATGAAATGCTCAATTACCCCGCAACAACCCAATTTTCATGAATATCCTTTTAGCGGCATTAAAGTATCTACCATTACGCTAGATACTTATTTGCGACACAGCTGGTTCATAGAGATATTTATACTAAAAACAATAACAAGTACTGCCAAGTCCAAGTGCACTGTTTGAGGCAATAGGAGTTAACTAATAAGTTAATTTGGGTTGATATTTCAGTACTGGGATCGTTTAAGACCTGGCTATGGAACTTTTACTAAATTGCAAATAGGCCGGGTGGTATGGAATTACCTCCACATTACAAGTTTTATTAGTTACAAAAATAAACTTTTAAAAACCTCCGTGATAGGTACTATGTGATCACCTGCTACCGCTGTCAAAGGCATGGACATCTTGAACAAAAAAAATGCAAGTTCAAGACTGATGATAAGATGAGCGGGATAGGTTTAGGAAAACACACCACCAAGAAATGTAATTCACAATAGATAAAACGTATAAACTGCACGAAATTTAACAAACCGGATAATCCTATAGTGAATTCAAGAAATTGCAAAGCTTACAATATGGAATTATAGAGATTGGCAGAAAATACGGACCATGAATACTAAGGATGTCATGGATAGTGCTTATATAGATATTCAATGTTATAAAATATTTCAAATTGAAAAACTAATAAATAGGGAATATTTAACTCAAGAAACTGAAGACTTCCTTGTTCTTTAAGTATTTCGATAATGTGGATTTGACAAACACCAGTTATGCATTGTGATATGCAAAATACCTAAGAATGTATATGATAAACTGAAAGTGTAGGTCCTGTAGCGAGTAAAATACATCATTTTATTGAGGTTAGTGGAAACGTTTAAAAGGTTTTATTACTAGCGCAAATAAGCAGGAACTATCAAAGGTTTAAAGGTCACTCATGAATGTCAGAGGCAAGGGCCAGTGACAGCGTCCTATCGGGCGGGACAATGCCCTAAAGACTGACCATTATATACACTTATAATCAGGGCCCAAGCCCCTTCTCCACCCAAGCTAGGTCCAAGGAGGGCCAGACATTGGCTGCTGATGACTCAGTAGATAGGCTCCCTCAAACCACCCATCCATAGCTCACAAGGATGGTGAGGTTGCAGAGACCAAAGGAACTTACGAGTTTGAGCGGGCCTCGAAAACCACTCTGGCAATCACCAGGCGAGGATGCTATCTCCAGGCGGGGACGTGTTTTATAAATTTGGCCCATATGACCAGCCAAAGGGTGGGCTAATTTGGCCCACTTAGCCCACCAATGAGCAGGAATATTAATTTAGCTCACGACTTGGAAAAGGTTAAAACGTATTCATATAAATCTGGCCCATGTGGCCTGCTATGGGGGGCTGGGTGGGGACAAATTGGGCTCGTGTGGTCTACCATGAGGAACAAAGTGGTGAACATTATTTTGGCCCATATGCCCCACCACTGGGAACAGGATGGGGCCATATTTATAAAAATTTGGACCATATAGCCATCCACTGGGCACTGGGTTTCGATATATATAAATTTGGCTCATGGCCCCCTTCTGGGAACAGATTAGAGACATTAATGTGGTCCACCATTGTGTGTGATCAGAACAGGTAGAGGAATAATTCAAATTTGACCCATATGGCCTCTGGGAGGGCACAAGTTAGGGATATTAAACTTGGTTGATATGGCCAGCAACCGGGAACAGTGGGGACAGCCATTTGGCCAATATGGCCCACTACCAGGAACACAGTGGGGCCTTATTGAATTTAGTCCCTATGTATATCCTGATGTATACCACTGGGAGGATGTTTGGGACGTATATATAAATTTGGGACATATGGCCTGCCGCTGGGAACAAAAAGGGAACATACCTGAATTTGGGTCATATAGCCCATCATTGGGAACAGGTTAAAGATATTTATATAAATTTGGCTCAAGTGGCTTATCATGGGGTCACAGGGTAGGGATATTTGGCCCATAAGACCAGCCACCGGGTACATGGTGGAGACATATTTCTGTAAATAAACCATATGGCCCACCACTGTGAATAGGTTGGGAATGTATTGAATTTGGCCCACATGGAGCGCCAATGAACTTAGGGGACATGTATTCTAGAATTTGCTCGTTCTCGCCCACCACTATGAGCAGCGTGGGGTTGTATTAGATTTGGCTCAAATGACCCACCGCCAGTAATAGGGAGGGAACTTATTCACAAATTTGGACCATATTGATAAAGTCAAAACAGGGCGGCCCCAAGACTATGCAATAAGCTCCCACCTAGACATTCGAAAGACTGAAAATGTTAAGGCTTTCAAGTGGAAAATGAAGACTTTGTTTTCTAAATGCTTCATTAATGGGGATTTTGCAATAAACACGGAATAGGATGTGTGATACTCTAAAGACTTACGAATGTATATGACAAACATATCTTGTAGACCCTGTAAGGTATAGGGTTCCCCCAGTGTAATAGTACCAGTAAAACAACTCTAAGTAAATTTCTCAATAGGACGGCTGGTTCTCTGGTCTGCTAAGACGCTCTATCCTCCAGGAAAAACAGAGTATGGAGGCTTTCCTGGAATTCTTTCCCAATATATATACATATATACATACATACGCACACACACACACACACACACACACATATATATATATATATATATATATATATCGCGCCACTGTAATATAATTTACAACCTTCGCCTAGTTCTCTTGCATTATTTCCCTTCCACCTGGTCTGCACACACAGCATTACAATCTTCCTTCTCTCCATGAGGTCAACCAGCTATCGCCCTTTTCCAGTCATTGTCCCCACATTCACAGTTGCTACTCTAATCCTCTCCTCAGATAATTTCCTCGGAGGGATCAGGCAAGGTCCCAACATGTCGCCTAAGGGGAATGCCCTAGCATTAATTTCATTCTGATTATACTCAATGACCATGGTTGTTTTGGCTAATTTATCATGGCCGGATTCCTTTCCTGCCGCTGCCCTCCCCTCCCCCCCCCCCCCCCATTTACCCGGGCTTGAGACCGGCACCACACAACACATACATATATATATATATATATATATACATATATATACATATTTTTATATTCATATATATACAGATGTATATATATATATATATATATACATAATATATATTCATATATATACATATATATACACATGTATATATATATATATATATATGTATATATATACATACATATATATATACACATATATATATTATACATATATATTTACACATGTATATATATATATACATATATATATACACATAAATAACATACATACATATACACATACATACACACACACATTATATATATATATATATATATAAATATATATACAGTATATATATAATTTATATATATGTATATATATAATCTATATATATATATATATATATATGTACTGTATATATACGTATATATATATATATATATACATATATATATATATATATATGTATATATATATATATATATATATATAAATTTATATATATATATATATATATATACTGTACATATATACTCCGTCCTTTTACAATGCACACACATTTAGAATTAACTAAACAATTAATCCTAAGCATTTAGAAAAGTCGCTTAACATCATATCTTAAATTTTACCGTTTCATGATTTATAATTCATGTCAACAGATTACAGGGGTCACGTACATGTGGCAATGTCACATAATGGTTTATTAATTTAATTATTAAGACTCACTTCGGTCTGTTCTAGATTAGTATCAATAATTAGAAACCCAAAGGCTCCAATGTTAAGGAGGTTTTCAATATTAAATTGATCATATGGTTTGTTTAACTCTTATGTTCTGTGGGCTACCATTTAGCATTAAGCGCTGGTTGCATTTCACGGCGAACTACTATTTTTCAATGATTTGTTTCTGTATTAACAAAAGAAAACCGTTTTTAGACACATAATTACCCTTTAAGCATACTGTATGTACTTTGAATTACATTTATGTATAATTACGTAATCTAAACTACTAAGAATAGTTAAAAAAAAACACTATGGTACAAGTAAAGTTCTTGTAACTATATAAATACTAAATCAAACCCAGAAGCTGAATCGACTGAAAAAAAGGGCAAAATTTAATTGCAAATTCAAAGTTATTTGCCATAAATAGCACATCTCTGAGACGACTAGAACATCCCTTTCTGAGTGGGGATACCTTAACGTGGTAAAAG
This sequence comes from Palaemon carinicauda, assembly GCF_036898095.1. Taxonomy (NCBI): domain Eukaryota; kingdom Metazoa; phylum Arthropoda; class Malacostraca; order Decapoda; family Palaemonidae; genus Palaemon; species Palaemon carinicauda. The sequence goes on along the minus strand of NC_090743.1, from coordinate 82,785,752 downwards.
GGTTTGTATATCGCTATGATCAGCAAAGCTGTACTATTTAGGGCCACCCGTACTAGGCTTGTTTGCTTTGTGTAATCAGACGACAATCTCTCACAATCATCAATCTGCCCTGGCCAGAGCGGTGATTTAAATGGCCAAACCAAAGACATTAATTTGGACAAGTATGAGGCCTTTTTCCTGAGGAGGGATAGAAACGGCTTCATTCGTTGAGGTTTATATTCAATACCACATTGTACGAAAGCGTACACTTACTGATCACACTGAAAAATTGAAATATATAAAATGATTCGTGTCTAGGAAAATTAGATAAAACCATTCAGGTTAAATTACTAGCTGTACGGTTGTGATATTCACGCTACTCGTGGGGGCGGTGACGGGGGCGTTACTTCCATAATTAATAACTGAAATTTTCCTAATAAAATGACAATTATTTCTTAAAACATCATCCTAAATCTTACGTGAAAAGCTTGATACACTTTCTCAATCCAAAAATAAAACTAACAGTGATCATTTTAATAATTATTTTGATAAGAATTAAATCTTGTTATTCAATAAAGCTAAAGCTGATAAATTACGGGTCATGAAGTAGCTGAATAAAAGTGTGGGGAGGGGGAGGGGGCTAGGTGTGTCTGACACAATCTGAAGATCAACAATTTTGTTAAGGGAGACGGCCGGAGTATTTGCAAATCTTTCATACTATTTCTATTAAAATGTAGGTAAATATATGATACTTTAATTTCTAGCCAAATACATAAACCATATATTTTTCCTACTCGTTATCTTGTGCTTTATGCATTTCTGACCTTGATTATTGAGGCAAAACCACCGTTCGAGAGTTTTTGGACCCCCTTACATAATAAGCTCGCACAAAACATCCGAATGATTGAAGACATTAAGGCTTTCAAGAGGAAACTGGAGACTCTTATTTCAACAGTCATACAACAGTGACGATTTAACAGTAAATGAACAATATGCGATATGAAACGTTAAATACTCTGAACGAACAAGGTAAAACGACGGAAAAATACATGGTTCATGTAAGTGGCTGAAAACAGGCCAAAAATTATTATTTAACACCCCTAGCCAGGGGACATGCCCCAAGACCCCCATTTCCAGGTCACAACTGCTAGCCGGACCACCCTTCCCAAGCCACAACTAAAATTAAATCAAAATAAATCCTTACATTATGATAAAGTAAATCACAAATAATTCCTTACCTTATGATTAACACAACGAATTTTTTTTTTTCTTTTTTTTTTGTAATCTTTACAGAAGCTTTGCACTAGAAAATGTGTTGATCTTCCTAAAAATCAAGTCAGAATCTGACCTTTGAGTCATTATTTATTGGTTATTATTCAATTTCACACGAGTAACAATGCCTATACACTGAACGGAGAGCAATTCCATCATAATCAATTAACGACAGACGAAATTGCACTAAATTTTGAAATAGATTGATGTACTTCACTTAAGTTCCCTCTTGGAGACGTCTTTACCTGATGGTGGTTAAGTTGAAACTGAAGGGAATAGTGGGAAAAAATGGCTGTTGTAAGACAACATCCGGGAACTTCAGAAGAAGTACTTGTAAAGCTGGCCATACATTATCCAACTTGTTGTACAACTTGGTTGGGTTGTATGAAATATTGGACAGTGTATGGACAGGTTGTACAACAAGATTTTGGTTGGTTGGTTTGGTTGGAGAGAATCAAAGCAGCTTTGATTTTAAGGGGGCGTGGCCTAATGTTGTACGACCTTTTGACAGTGTGTGCGCTTGTTGTAAAACTTCACAACCAACATCAGTTGGAAGCCTAGTTTGACTGTGAGTAGTCCTTGCTTTAAAGACACGTTCTTTTGGAAATAGCTGTTTTATAAAAGTGTTAAATAGACGTGATGGCAAATATAAATGACACTGAACAGTGGAGAAGTTTCATTGATACATACAGAAGTTATCTGCGATTTGGAAAGTGAAAAGCGAAGAATATAAAGATAAAAACAAACGAAATAAAGCATGGGAAGTACTGTTGAATAACCTTAAGGAAATAGTTAGCAATGCCACTCTAGATGATTTAAAAAAAAAATAAACAATATGAGAACTTGTTATAGGAGGGAATTGAAAAAGAAGGAAAAGTCTGAAAATTCTGGTGCGGGCGGTGATGACATGTACGAACGAAGTTTATGGTATTTCGATTTGCTGCATGATTTTTTAGGAGATCAAGAAATCCAGATACCTGGAGATAGTAATTTGGATGAGAGCGATGACCAGGGAATTGGAAATACAGCAGGTACCAAGAGAAAAATGCGGACTACTCATGATACTACTAAAGATCACTATTTGCAAAAAGCCGTCGAACATTTAGATTTCATAAAAGAGCAGAAACTCATGAAGGACGAAGCCGCAATCTATGCGGATAGCTGGGCGGTATCCTACAGAAAGCTGAACGAGACACAAAAGTTGTATGCAAAAAAAGCTATTGATGAGATTCTTATAGTG
>NC_090743.1:82740761-82778261 GCF_036898095.1 Palaemon carinicauda | reverse complement strand
CTTCGGAAAGTCGAGTATTGGGTCTTTACAATGAATAGTTTTTTATCTCCCTGTTCACAGTGAAATTTGAGTAATTTATTGTGTTTAGAGCTAGCCTGTACCGGAGGCGCTATGAGCGCTGTCGTTCGTTGGGCATGTTATTTAGTTAGCAGAACGACTTCCCGGTTTTTAAATAGCTTCATATATCATTAATTCATTATTTTATTATGTTAGCTATTTAAGCAATATATTCTTGTAAAGATATTTACATTGTGCATATTTTTCCTTTCCATGTCGATCGTATAGTTAGAGTCTCGGCGAGTGAGGTAACCGAGATCTCGTCTCGCCTAGGTTCCTAACCTAGGCGTGTTATTATACGTTAGACACTCCCCGGTTACCTTTGTGTATGGTGATTTCAATTATGCATAGATAGGTAACTCTTTTAATTGGATGAACTTTACCCCTCTCAAAAAGGGAGTTTAAGGGTAATCCCTCTTCCCTCTGAGTGTAGCCTCAGGCTACAACCTTAGCGGGTCGGCCTCGAATTTTTAATTCAGGCATGACTTTCCTACGGTTTTTTCTGCCCATCCTCTGTAACCGCAGATGCAGGTTTTTGGGGTTTTGGCCAGAATCTCAAGGTATTTAGTCTGTGGTCGGTAGCTACCTGGCAAGATGAATAGAATTCTTTTGCTACGTTAGGATACCGACTTAGGAGGCTAGACCTCCCTAGGCCACTCCTGAAGGGTCTGTATGATATGACCCTTCTTCCTGTGACCTAGCAAACTAGGCCTGTGTTAGTGGACCCTAGGCTGAGGAATAGAAATCTTCTTATGCTTAGGGGACACTGGCACTGCAACCCCGTTTCCTTTCCTTTAGAGGTGGTGGCGAGGGTGCTACCAACCTCTTATTTGTATTAATCTAAGCCTAGGCTAAGGAATAGAATTCTTTAGCCGCCTGGGATAGTTCTAATACAGGAACAGAGTTGTTAGGTGGGGCAGGACAGGCTAAGGCCGGCTCCTGCTGTACCTTTCACAGGACCCTCTTTTCCCTTCCCTTCTATCCCTTTATGTTGGCGAATCCCGGCACCTTACTGTTGCCGGTGGGTCGCCAGGATCGACCAGCCTCCCCCTCTTACAGTTGATAGCTGCCGACCGGCAGTCTTAACATCTGTCGGCCGGCAGTAATGACAGCTGTGAGCTGCCGGCCATTTTGGTTGCCGGCCGGCAGTAAAGACTACTGTCGGCCGGCAGCAGCCATGACTGCCGGCAGGCAACTAGGGCAGCTGCCGGCCGGCAGCTGCTGGCCATGTTGGCTGTAAGTTGGAAGTCCCTTCTGTTTATAAAGGTTCTTCAGTTCTTTCTTGAACTACTAGCAACAGTGGCTACTGCCGGGGTGCTGCCTACCAGGCCGGCACAGAATGGTGCCTGCTCAACCGGCAGCACGCCGACTGTACTAGTACTGCCGGCCGGCAGTACTGGCCAGCGGTGCCGGCCGGCAAGGTTTAGACAGATCCTTGCCGGCGACAGTACTGTAGCAGGGTGGAAGCTTGAATTCTATATTCTCCCCTTCCATTTGAACCTTCTTTCTGGAGAAGGTAATAATAGTAGACTTTTACATCCCTTTTACTGTATATATATACAGTATTAGGTAGCCTGTTCTCCATGCTATCTCTTTTTCTTTTAGCTAGCAGGCTAGATGTGCTAGCATTAGCTAGCTATGCCGACGACATGCTGGCTGTACTACAGTATATGTTTATGCAGGTAGTTAGTATTTCTGCAGTATAGGATATACTGCAAATAGAAAGCTTCTGTATATATTATGTTAGTAGTGCTTTTCCAATATATTTGAAAATCCTACCCAAATATTTGTGGAACCCAATCTCATATTGAAAGAATTTAATTCTTCAATATTCTGATTACAAATCAGTCTACAGTTTACCCTGCAATATTAAAATTTTAAGGACTGGAGATTACACTCCTAACCCTTAAAGGGCAGAGCCCTTATCCTCGAGTCTCCATGATTAGGAGACTCTATGTTTTAATTTTGTAAGGGGGGTCACAGCAAATAAGTTGGGTGGGATATATACAAATATATGTCTTTCCTTTCCATACTATATATAATTATACAGTAGCCAGTATATTGCAATATAGTGCATACTGCAAATAGAAAACTACAGTATGATTATACAGTAACTATTTCTAGCATATCTTGGGTATCCTCATGTGAGCTTATGCTGCAGCCACTCTTACATTGAAGGAATAGTGTTTCTTCGTTAAGCTGAATGAGAAATCAGTCTTCCGTACTCCCACAGTATTTAGTATGAAAGGGACAGTGAAGTATACACTTCCCTATCCCTAGGGGTTAGAAAACCCCTTTTTCAGTTGGAATTCCTTCGAAAAGGAAATTCCTATCACTTAATACTGAGGGGAGGTACCAGCATTTGCTTGCAAGGGATACACAAGTATGTGTCTCCTACTATCCCTTTATAGCTTGCCATCCTAAGCTATTCTGTTAAGATATGACTTTTGATTTATTGGTTATCAGTGAGATAATCAATCGTATATTCATTTTGTTTTCCTTTCTTTACAGGAGGAACGCCAGATGTCATGTGTTGCAGTCTTCTGCAAAACTAAGAGTAAGTGTTTTTACAGACATAATGCATACAGGTTTCATGCCCCCTGCAATATTATTTCCGAACACCTGCAGTATTGGAACCCGCAGGCCTGCAAAGTATGTCGGGCCCTAATGTCCGAAGGTTTCAAGAATCCCAAGTCAGTGGAGACTAGGGATGCAGCTCGTTTCAAACTACGCAACTGGGTGAGAGGCTTTCAGAAAATCTCTCCGGGACCCTACCTGCCTAATGACAAGATGCATAGGTTACTATTTCCAACAGCGAGTAAGGAAATAGTGGTACCCCAGACACGAGGTACATTTCCCGATGGCCAGATAACCTTTGGGAAGGAGGGCAAAAAGCGCCCACGGGAAGAAGGGGAGAATGTTGGGTTGGAATTGTCTCCGTCCCAACAGGCTCATGAGCCAACGACATCGATATCTCCGCCTTCTATCCCTCTTTTAGATGGAATGAACCAGTTATGCGCCCAAGTCAAGAATCTAGTAGAAAATTTGTGCAAACAGAGCACAAAGCAGGAAGCGAAATGCAAGGTAGAGCTTGGTAAAGCTCCACTTGTCGCTCCTAAAGGGTCGTACAAAAGACTCGTAGATCAAGACCTTCTGACATGATCCACAACCAATCCCTGGAGGTTTGCGGAGCTAATGCCGATTTTAAACGGCAAACTCTACATCTCGGAGAAGATGGGTGCTGTTCCTTTGGACAAAATCCAGTTCTGGCCAAGCTTTGACGCTTTCCCGAACTGTTTCATTAGACTGAAGGATGAACCAACATCATAAAAAGGAACGGAATCAAAGGAGGTTATGATTCTCGACAATGATAAAGCACAGGCTATCCTATCAAGCAGCATAGAAAAAGCGGGTTACTCAGTGTCGAAGGTATCCACACCGGGTAACAAGCACTCTTCCTTTCTTGCTCCTGTTTCAATTTCATTCCCCTTTACGGAGAAGGCTTTCAAATATGTCACTGAGGCAATAGAGACAGGTAAACCATGTCCTACACTCAAGGAGTGCGAGCCTCTGTCACTAGCATTTCCCAGACAGGAGAAGAGCTGGAAGGAGGCCCATTTCACCTTTTCAGTAGGAAGACTTGAGGCGGATGTCGCCAGTCGACAATTTAAGGAAAATCTTCCAAAATTATCTGAGTTTCTCTTACAGGACGAACAAGAAACAAAGGAGAGACTTACAGCCTCCTTATCTCTACAGAACTACATAGAGTTCTGTTCGGCTCATCAAGATACCCCAGACATGCTTAAGGTTTTAGCCAAAATACATATGGCTACTTTGGTGAAAGACCTTTATGCCTTTATAAAGGCTAGAAGAACATGTAGGGAGTTTGTGTTAGCTAACGCAACAGCGAAACACGATACAAGAAAGCTAATATCTTCCAACATCTGGGGTAAAGACCTCTTTCCAGACGAGGTAGTCAAGGAAGTGATTAAGAACGCCTCCACGGAGAAAGTAGGACTTCTCCAAAAGTGGGGCATCCTTTCAAAAAGAGAATCTTCTAAGGTTGTGGGTCCCCAACCTAAAAGGAAGATGGAGAGGTCTGGACATCTATTTCGAGCGGTTCAACAATGATCCACAGTTGTAGTGACCGAGATGTCACAGACAGATGGTCGAAAAGAGATTCCTACTGATCAGTCGAAGCATAGAAATGCTTCTAGTAGGAGGGAGATTCCTTTAGGATCGCTGGACCTTCGATCCTTGGGTCCATGGCCTAATCAAGATGGGACTAAGTTGAGAGGTGGAGATATCTCCAACACCATTTCCTCTACTCCTCCGATTATCCAAAACCCTCCTGGAGGAGTTTACCTGAGAGCTCTAGAGCATACAGGTGGTAAGGAAACTTTAGTCCACCGAATTCCAGGGAAGGCATGTGTGTTTACGAGAAGGACTCAAGAAAATTCAGAGTCATTCAGGACTTATCGCCACTCAACAAGTCCAAATAAAACAACGAGTCCAGGAGGTTTATCCTCCTGAACATAAGGACCCCGCTGCAAAAAAGGGTGCCTATAGTCCAGTTCCCTCCCTGACATACTGTATCTGTAGCTCCATGCTCAATGCTACAAGGAATGTCCGCCATCCTGGGAATGGCGCTGGGATGGTGGTCAATAGTAGTACGGGAACGGGGGTAACCTTGTTACGGCCCCCTTTTATTCTTTTGCCACGTCCCCCTCGAAGCGTTAACGCTATTTGGGGTAGAGATTGCTATGTGACGTGTCAAGAATGCGTACTCTGATATTATGCGATATCCTTGAGAAAATTTTAAGGATATTCGCTCCAGGAGTTAGAATTCTGGGACCTGAAGGTTAATTCTCTGGGAATATCACTGTAGTATATAATATATCCTTTTGAAGCTACCTTAGGAACTTTCATCAGGACGACATGGCGATCTCACCCAAAAATAGATTTTTCGCTTCGCTCAAAATCCGTTTTGTTAGTGTGTTCCATGTCTTCTTATTTTTTTTCTATTTCCTAAATAAAGACTGACACTTTATAGTATTTGTATACTGTATTTGTTTGTATTTGTATTTTAATGTACATTGAATGTGAGTTTACTGTCTGTGCATTCAATGTTTGCATAATTGCCTTTTCTTATGTTTGCACTATGTATTTAATTCTTGAAGAAAACCTCTATTTTTAGTATGATGTTTTATCATATTTATAATCATAATAAGAGTTTTTTTGGGCTCAAGCCATGTCGTCGTGATGGAAGTTCCTTAAAGTAGCTTCCTAAGGGATATATGTACTACAGTGGTATTCCCAGAGAATTTTACCTTTAGGTATCCAGAATTCTAACTCCTGGCACGAATATCCTTAAAATTTCTCCAAAGGATATCGCATAATATCAGCGGATGCATTCTTGACATGCCTCCATAGCAATCTGCACCCCAAACAGCGTTTTGGCTTCGAGGAGGATGTGGCAAAAGGGAGGCGTCCAAAGGCTTTCCCCGCTTTCGTAATACTATTGGGAATACAACAGCGCCATTCCCACGACGGCGGATATTCCTTTTTTTGTAGCGATCTCGCTCAGTGATATTTCCAGGTGATCTAACTATTCAATCGTTTTACAGGATTATTATTATGCTTTCTCCATCTTCTTCCGCCTCTGGAAAGTTGAGTATTGGGTCTTTACTATCAGTATATTTTAGCTCCTGTTTCACAATGAAATTAGAGTATTTTATTGTGTTTAAGAGCTAGGCCAGTTACTGGAGGCGCCATGGCGCCGTCGTTCATTAGGCATGTGTTATTTAGATAGCAGAACGACTTCCAGTTTTTAATAGCTTTATTTAATTATTTTAGCTATTTAGGCAATTACTCTTGTAAAGTTTCGATAATGTGCATAATTTTTGTTTCCCCCTTTTCTCTGTCGATCGTATAGTTAGAGTTTCGGTGATTTAGGTAACCGAGATCTCGTATAGTCTAGGTAACCTTACCTAGACGTTTTACTATACGGTCAGACTTTCCCCGGTTACCCTCGTGTATTGTTTTCATTCAGTGGAGACTGATACCTCCTAGAATGTTATGAAACATTACACGTCTCTTCGGAGACTTAAGGGTAATCTCTTTCCCTCTGAGTGTAGCCTCAGGCTACAACCCTTATAGCCATGCCTTGAATTTTATTCAGACATGGCTAACTTAGGGTTTGTCCTGCCTCTTCCCTTAACCGTTGGTTGTGGTATACCATCAGGTTTTGGGATTTAGTCAGAATCTCAGAGTATTTAGTCTTATGTCGGCGACCTGCCGGCAGGGCGAATGGGTTGTAGGATACCATCATTCCCCTGCCGGCCATGTGGCCGGCAATGGAGGTTAGCCCTCATTAGCTGCACTTGAAGTTATGGTAGGATACCATCTTCTCCTTGCGACTAAAAGACTAGTCCTATGCCACAGTTCTCTGGGCTGAAGAGTAATTTTCTTTAGCCTAGGATACGTGGCACTGGAACTCTGTTTCTTCTTTGTTGAGAGGAGGCAGCAGTGCCGCCATCCCCTTAACTGTGTCGGCAATCTCTGGGTTGGAGAACTGAGTCTCTCCTGTTCCCTGGGATTCTGCCGATACCGAAACAGAGTCTCTTTTAAAGGTGGTAGTTCCTTTCACACTCGTTATAGGACTCTGTTCCCTACCCCTCCGTCCACTTTTGATGGCTCAGCCATTGTCTTTCTTTAGGCCGGCATCTTGCAACCTTACCTTTGCTGGTAGGTTGCCGAAGCCAGCCAAACTCCCTCTCTAGTCATGTCTTTGGCTGACGGCAGAGCATATTGCCGCCAACCACATCATCTGTCGGCAACTGCCGGCCTAGCTGGCAACTGCCAGCCTAGCCGGCAACTGCCAACCCAGCCGGCAGCCAAGATGGCTTCCGGCGACCATGATGGCCGTGAGAGGGAAGTCCTTTCTGTTCCCAAGGTTCTTCAGTCCTCCCTTGGACTGCTGCTACAGGTCCTGTTGCCGGGGTACTGCCGGCCAGGTTAGCAGAGATTGTGCTGACTCAGTTGGCAGCACGCCGACTGTACTGGTACTGCTGGACTTGTCGGCCGGCAGTGTATCGGCGGTACCTTGTCGGCAATAGTACTGTAGCTGCATGGAAGCCTGAATGGTACATTCTCCCCTTCTATTAGAACCTTCTTTCTGGAAAAAGGCAGTCAAATTAGACTTTTACATCCTTAATTACTATATACATTCACAGTAAGGATTGGCTTTTTTCCATGCTATATCTCTCTCTCTCTCTAGCTAGCATGCCGGGTATGCTGGCAAGACCTAGCTATGCCGGCTACATGCCGGCTGAACTACTGTATATATTATACAGGTAGCCAGTATATCTGCAGTATAAAATATACTGCAGATAGAAAACTACTACATAGTTTATACTAGTAGTTATTTCCAATATATTTTGGATATCCAACACAGGCATTTGCTGAGCCCAATCCTATATTGAATGAATATGATTTCTTCAATATCCTGATTAGAAATCAGTATTAGGATTACCCTACAATATTAAACACTTCAAGGCAGGAGTAATACACTCCTAACCCTTAAAGGGTGGAGCCTTTTTCCTTGAGTCTCCCTGATCAGGAAACTCTATATTTTAATATAGTAGGTAGACTACAGCAAATAGGCTGAGTGGGATATACAAATATATGTCTTTATTTTCCTAGTCCAGCTGGCTTCATGCTAGATGGACCATACTGTCATATGCTACTATGAAGGCAGCATAATGACTAGACTACAATACATGATGTACAGTAGCCAGTAAATTGTAATATAGACCTACTGCAATTAGAAAACTACAGTACCATGATACAGTAGTATTTCTGACATACCTTGGGTACCCTTGTATGAGCATTCTGCTGGTACCGTTCGTATATTGAATGAATAGTTTTCTTCAATATTCTGATCGAGAATTAGTCATCCTGACCCCACAGTACTAACATTAATTTGGGACAGTGATTTGATACTTCTCTACCCATAGGGGTAAGAGTCCTTCTACTTGGAGTTACTCTATAGAGAAATCTCCATGTAGTTAATACTGAGGGGAGGCAACAGCATTTGCTCACAAGTATGTATCTCCTACTATCCCTTTATAGCTTACTATCCTAAGCTACTCTATTGTAAAGGACATTTGCATGTTGATTGTCAAGGAGATAATCCATTGTATACTCATTTGGCTTTCCTTTCTTTACAGGAGGAACACCGGATACCTTGTGCTGCAGTCCTCTGCAAGGCCAAGAGTAAGTATTTTTACGGTCATAATACTCGCAGGTTTCATGCCCCCTGCAATATTATTTCCGGATCCCTACATTATTGGTTCCCACAGGTTTGCAATATATGTCAGACATTAATGTCCGAAGGTTTTGAAAATCCCAAGTCTACAGAGACTAGGGATACAGCTCAATATAAATTACGCAACTGGGGGAGAGGCTTTCAAAAGATCTCTCCGGGACCTTTCCTACCTAATGATGGGATGCATAAGCTACTATTTCCGGAAGCAAGTGAGGAAACAGTAGTGCCTCAGGATCTAACTACATCCCCTGACGGCCAGAAAACCTTTGGGATTAAGGGCAAAAAATGCCCCAAGGTAGAAGAGGAAAATGTTGCGTCGGAATTTTCTCCGCCTGTGCCGGCTTTAGAGCCATCGATGTCGACATCTTCGTCTTCTACCCTTAATTTGGATAATGTGGTACAATTACGTATCCAACTGAAGAATCAAATAGAGAGCTTTCGTAGACAAAACGAAAAGCAGGAAGTAAAACGCAAGATAGATCCTCGTAATGTTTCTCTTGTCGCTTCCCAGGGGTCAGTCAAACGACCCATAAATCAAGACCTACCAACATGCTCCATAACCAATCCCTGGAGGTTCGTGGAGCAGATGCCGATTTCAAAGGGCAATCTCTGCATCTCAGAGAAAATAGGTGCTGTTCCTTTGGACAAAATTCAATTTTGGCCAAGCTTTGATGCTTTCCCTAATTGTTGGGTTCGACTGAAGTACGAACCAAAGTCAAGAAAAGGAACGGAACCAAAGGAGGTCTTGATTCTCGACCATGATAAGGCATAGACTATCCTTTCAGGTATTCTAAGAAAGGCGGGTTATTCAGAGTCGAAGGTATTCTCACTGAATAACGGACACCCTTCCTTTCTTGCTCCTACTTCACTCTCATTCCCCTTTATGGGGAAGGCATTTACTTCTGTTGCCAAAGCGGCAGAGGCAGGTAAGCCATGTCCCACACCCGATGAGTGCAAGCCTTTGTCACCAGCTTTTCACGGACAGGAAAAGGATTGGAAGGAAGTCCATTTGACATTTTCAGTAGGAAAATTAGACAAGGACGTCCCAAGTCGACAATTTTAGGTATGTCTCCCTAAATTTTCTGAGTTGCTCTTGTGTAATGAACAGGAGTCAAAGGAGAGACTTGCGACATCCCTTTCTCTACAAAACTACATAGAAGTGTTCAACCTACGAAAGTACCCCAGACATGCTCATGGTCATAGCCAAAATGCATATGGCTATCTCGGTGAAAGACCTTTACGCCTTTATGAAGGCTAGGAGAGCATGTAGAGAGTTTGTGTTCGCTGATGCAACAGTAAAACACGAAACAAGGAAGCTAATATCTTCCAACATCTGGGGTAAAGACCTCTTCCCACACGAGGTCACTAAGTTAGTAATTAAGAACGCCACCATGGAGAACATAGGTCTTCTCCAAAAATGGGGCATTCCTTCAAAGAGAAAATCTTCTGTGGTTGTGGGTTCCCAACCTAAAAAGAAGATTGGAAATGCTGGAAATATCCGGGCTGCTCAACAACATCCCACTATTCCAGTGACCACGATGCTACAGGCCGATGGTCAAAAGTCTAAGCCTACTGACTACTCGAAACATAAAGACGCTTCGGCAAGGAGGAACTTTCCCTCAGGATCGCAGGACCTTCTATCCTTCAGTCCAAAGCCTATTCAAGATGAGCCATTGATGGGAAACAGAAATGTCCCTACCATCATTTAATTACCTTCTCCTACAGTTCAAAACCCTCCTGGAGGAGTATACCTGAGAGCTATAGAGCATACAGGTAGTAAGAAAACTTTAGCTCATCGAGTTCTAGGGAAGGCTGCTTCATGTTCACGAGAAGGACTCAAGATATCAATGAGCCATTCTGAACTTGTCGCCACTCAACAAGTTCATAAAAAACAGCAAGTTCTGAATGTTAATCCTTCTGAACATATGGACCTTGTTCCAATTAAGGGTGTTCGTAGTCTTGTCAGACCTGAAAGGTGTCCTTCGGAACCTTCCAGTCAACCACCCCCTTTCCTCCTATCTAGAATTCATGTTACAGAGAGTAACATTCATCCTAACGAAGATACGTGTCGGACTCACAGTTCTAAGTATCTTCAAAGGATTGACAAACTTAGTCACGTCAAACTCAAGCCTAGAAATAGTTCAGGTATTAATATACCTGATCAAGAGGCTGAAGTGGGCAGCACCCGAAATGTCCGGCCAATGTGCATTGAAAGAGATGACCCAGTTCCTGGGACATCACGGATGCAAGATAGGCTTCTAGAAGTCTCGACTTTCTCCAGCTCAGGGGTTTCAATGTTTAAAAAACCATCGAAGCCCTCAGTCACATCAACTCTTCTCTCCTTTGGAAATATAAAAGGAGCTCGTGAGATCTGTCAAGAGTCAGAATACCAAAACACCAACAGGAAAAAGCGCTAAACTTTCCCCAGTTCGCTATAGTGACCGACCTGGTGCTAAGGGCACACCGGAAAGATGCGTTAAGAGCTTTGAGAAAACACGCATCAAACACTTGAAGAGATAGAAAAAGACTGAGATCGGTCCCTCTTTAATCGCTTCTCTAACAGAAATTAGAGCACGAAAGTCCCAAGACTCTGCTGGTCCTATCATGGGTGGGGAAGCCCCCTCCACACAGATCAGGCTCCCTACGACTGATCTGGGACACCGAAGCGATAATAATACGTCACATTCGAACGTCTCATTCAGTCTTCGTGAAGTTACCCATCCCTCCCTTAAAGGGACGGCACCTACCAGCAGTTCATTTACAACTGATCCACGATGTGACGGTGGATACTCTATTTTGATACAAACCGATAGAGTTGGAATGGTCCATGGGCGCAGACATATTTCCTCCCAGATGGGAACAAGTCCCGGAACTGCAATTCGACCTCTTCATCATGAGCGTCTTCGAGAAACTACCTCGCTATATAGCCCCATACGAGGATCCCCTAGTGGGGCTGATAGACTAGATGAGGCTGGTCCTAGCTCTGACCCTAGGTATATTTCCGAAGATTCAGAAATTAACTGCCTTCGTTTTATCACAGAGAACCCAAACCCTTCATTTCATGATTTTCTCGCTCTAGCGGTTAGAAAAAGGTTTGGGATCTCAAAAGGCAATATAGAATTCTTAGAAGAATACAAGGCCAAGTCAACTAGAAGACAATATGAGTCTTCCTGGAAAAAGTGGGTTGCGTTTGTCAAAGCAAAAGGACCGAAAGAAATTTCAATGAACTTCTGTCTGTCCTTCTTTGTCCACCTTCATAGCCAAGGTCTGGTGGCCAATACGATAAATCGTGCAAGTCAGCCTTGACTAGGCCTCTCCTATATGCCTGTCAAGTGGATATGGCGAATGAAATCTTTAATAAGATTCCGAAGGCATGTGCTAGGCTTAAGCCCGTGGTACCACCAAAGCCCATCTCTTGGTCTTTGGACAAGGTCTTACATTATGCCTCATCTGTGAACAATGAAGATTGTTTTCTTAAGGATCTAACCCAAAAGGTTATTTTTCTGTTCGCTATCGCCTCCGGGGCTAGAGTTAGTGAAATAGTGGCCCTATCCAGAGATGAGGGTCACATTCAGTTCACGGAAGTGGGAGAACTGAATCTATTTCCTGATCCATCCTTTCTCGCTAAAAACGAGCTACCCACTAAGAGGTGGGGTCCCTGGAGAATCTGCCCTCTGAAGGAAGATGTCTCTCTATGTCCTGTAGAGTGTCTAAAGGTCTATCTTCGTAGAACTTCAGACTTCAGGGGAGGACAGCTCTTTAAAGGAGAAACTTCTGGATCAAACTTATCCCTAAAACAACTAAGGGCGAAGCTCACCTACTTTATTCGTAGAGCGGATCCGGGCAGTACTCCCGCAGGTCATGATCCGAGAAAGATTGTTTCATCACTGAACTTCTATCAGTATATGGACTTTGAGCGCCTTCATTCATACACTGAATGGAAATCATCCAGAGTGTTTTATAAACACTATGCAAAACAAGTGCATGAACTGAAACACTTCGTAGTGGCGGCATGTAGTGTATTAAAACCTGCCCCCTAATTACTGTGGTAAACAGTTTTTGGTTTGGAACCTCAAATGTCCTCGCACATGTAACGGATGAGAATCATCCAGAGTGTTCTACATACACTATGCTAGACAAATCCATGATCTGAAGCAATATGTGGTGACGCCAGGTAGAATATTTAACCTGCCGTCTAATTCTACGATGAACAGCTAATTGACTGGGACTGTCAATTAAAGGGAGAAGAGGTCACCCTTCTTAGGTGTGACTTCTTTTAATTAAGTGTTACCATGATAACACTGGCTCTGTTCAAAATCCCAGGTGTGGAATTATACAGATAGCACTAGTGCCGGTGTACGAAGTACACAGTGCAGATAGAAGTAACCAGTACAGAAATTATGAAGAGAAATTGTTTTATAATTTTCTTCAGTCTGAGAGTGGCACTCATCATTTCTTCCTTCAAGAAGGAAATATAGTCTCTGTACTTGTTACAGGTATAATCCCATTGTCATACTACATTCGTTTTACTGAACATCTTTTAGTCATTTATTAGTAATAAATGTCTATTAGAATGTAGTGCGTCCACCTTCGCCAGACAATTGTATGTATACATGCCAGAGTTCTTCAACTTACCAAAGTAAGTATCCCTCATATATTTGTATGCATCAAATAATAGATATAAGAGGCACTGATGTTATTTTAGCAAAAATACAACTATGAGACTATTTGTATATTCAGTGTGTACTTATGTTTGGTCATACTATGTATGTTAACCTCAAGATCCCTTTTCTACTGTCTAGCTAGAATGACTCTTCCCTGTTGGAGGAAGGAAGCACTAACATTGGTTATGATTAGTGATGGTGACGAATAACAGTAACGTCCCTTGTCTCATGTGGTCCCCATGACCATAGAAAAGGTTGCTATAAGGTTAAGGCATTGATTAAAAATCCACAGATACACTAATGCTCTGGTATGCTTCCATCAGGACGACATGGCTTGAGCCCAAAAAACGGATTTTGATCGAAGCGAAAAATCTATTTTTGGGTGAGATGGCCATGTCGTCCTGATGGACCCACCCATATCCTCTAAAAGAAAAGATCTTCACAGTATCCCTCCCGTGGTACTGTATCTGTATCACCACGCTCAATGCTACAAGGAATGTCCGCCGTCGTGGGAATAGCGCAGTTGTATTCCCAATAGTATTACAAGAGCGGGGAGAGCCTTTGGACGGCTCCCTTGTGCCACATCCTCCTCGAAGCCAAAACGCTGTTTTGGGGTGCAGATTACTATGGAGGCGTGTCAAGAATGCGTCCGCTGATATTATGCGATATCCTCTGGAGAAATTTTAAGGATATTCGCGCCAGGAGTTAGAATTCTGGATACCTAAAGGTAAAATTCTCTGGGAATATCAATGTAGTACATATATCCCTTAGGAAGCTACTTTAAGGAACTTCCATCAGGACGACATGGCCATCTCACCCAAAAATAGATTTTTCGCTTCGCTCAAAATCCGTTATTTGCATGTAATTCATGGTGCAGTTTTGATTTGCTTGTATGTTATTTTTGGGGGGTTTACAGTTTTTATATGAGCAATATCATTTACCCAGTTTTTTTTTTTTTATTTATAAACTGATGTTATGTACAACCTACAATCGCACCACTGCTTCGTTCCGATATTAACACAAATTAATGTTTACCACAATAATTTGAGAATAGATTAACGAGTCTTGATTAAAGCAGCAATTCACGTCTACAGTTATTGGGGCCGACCGCAAACCTGGAATCCTGTATTGAAGAACCTTGAGTTTGAGTTGACAGCTGAGTGGGCGTGGCTAATTGCTCCTGCTCAGCAGTCATTAACAACCTCAATACCGATTTTAAAATTCAACGGTTCCATTTACACCGAGGCCACAAGAGACCGAAGGTTCGTATTCGAGTAGGATTAAAGACAAAAAGAATTCTAGATTTTGCCATTGTTTAGCGGTCTCCCTTTCTTTAAAACAAATATCTGTAAAAAAAAAAAAGTAAAAACAAATAACATGATATCACGTTGTAAGTTTCTAAAGCCACATATGGGAAAAATAAACTAGACATATCCGAAACCTTATTTATTCCACTCCAAAAAAAAAAAAAATGAAATTTAACATGGATGGTCGTTGCACTAAAATTCTCGTCAAAATGATCACGTTCTTCTGCCTTCACAAAAATTAGGTAAAAAAAAAAACTATTTTCATTCGATGGTTAGCAGACAAAATAATATATACTAATCAAGTTAACTGGAATTGAGAAGTTATAAATGTACAATGACCCGTTTGCATATGAGATAGGTGGTTCATTAAAACCAGCCTGTCAACATGAGTGGTGCTTTCCCATTATATAAAGTCGTGTTGTTCCAATAAACTAATTGAGAGATACCATCTATATTTTTCAAGTTACTTCCCGCCACCAAAAGAAAAAATACCAAAGCATATTTTATCTTCAGTTTACACAAACAATAAATATAATAGCATGAAGTCACCCATAAAATCTAAAATAAAATGGATAAACAGAGATTATCCTATCAGCACTCCCTTGCCATGATTTGCTTGCAAGGCCAGGTGACTTTTCTTGATATATCCACGTCAATTCTAGGCATTACATTCCCTACGATGTTTTCCGTTTACTCGTAACCCGACCATAGTAATCTTCTGGCCGTCCAGTATGATGTTTATGTCCTTTATTTTCAGCGCGTTGCACAGGGTCTGCAGGGCAGTCTCAACTTGCTCGGTACTACCCATAGCCTGTATGGAAGATTGCAGTCATTTTTTTCAAGATATGTTGGGGCTACTATAATGAAATGGGGGACACCTATATATTTTCTATTTATTCTTAGTCTGAAAATAGTTGTTAATAGTATAATATTGATTACAAAAGGAGACATCATTGTTAAAAAGGGGACTTTCCTCGCTACGAGGAAATGCACCCTGCCACACTTTTACTGCACGGTGAGTAACCAATCATCTAATGTAGAGAGAGAGATGGCAGAGGAGGTGGTGGTGGTGGGGGGGGGCTACATACGAGAACTTGCCGTGCAGTTAGTGTGTGACAGGGGGCACTTCCTCAGAGCAAGGTAGACCAGGAATTCCTGTGTCCTACTGTAGCACTGTAAAAACAAAGGGTAATTTATTTGTTTGCGATTCTTTTTTAAAGAGCCTTATTTTAGTAATGCCATCACATTTGGGAAACACTTGTATTTTATCTTTATTAAAGAGGACCGATTTACCATAATTAATTGTTTTCTATTTTCATTAAGAGGGACTTTTGTGATTTCGGTTACTGAAGAGTGGGAATTATTTTGTAATTACAATTGTCAAAATGCTTTACCAAAGCACTAAGCCAAAGGGCTTACCCTTCTTTGTATAAAAAAGTTCTACCTATTTATCTATCTACCAGGCACTTGCCCCATTTTTTTTTCCTTTTTTTTTTGAGGGGGGGGATTTTCTCTTTGTTACTCCTTGCCTGACGAGGGACTCATCTGATTTTGGCTGGTACTCCTAGGGTGCCACAGCCCACCCTCCCCATATCTTCCAACAAAAATGAAGCTTCATATACTGAATACCCTACTGCCACTACCTCAGTAGTCACCATAAGGTGACCCAAGATAGCAGATGGGCCTATTGGAAATGCGTCAAAATCGCTCACCTTTAATTTTCATTTCTAGCATGATCTCTAAGATCTATCCTCCTGTCACATAAAGCTTTCTTCTCTCCATCCGTCCACCCAAACCTTAGCCTTCCTCTTGCACTTCTCCCATCAACTCTTGCATTCATCACCGTCTTCAGCAGATGACCATTTCCACCCTCTCTACATGGCTAAACCACCTTAACATTCATATCCACTCTATTTGTTAATTCAATGCTCATAGCCGTTCTCACTCTTACTACTTCGTTCCTAACCCTATCAAACCAAGATACACTGACCATACTCCTCAGACACTTCATCTCAAACACATTCATTTTGTGTGTTTCTGTCACCTCCATTCCCCACAACTCCGGTCAATACATCACTGTTAGTCCAATAGCTTTCTCATACAGAACTCTCTTTACATTCACTCCTAACCCTCTATTTTTTACCCCTCTCTTCACCACCACCAACACTTACATCATTCATTCACTCTCTCATGTACATCATCTGCTTCCACTCCATCATTTGCAGCATACAGAGAACTCAAATACTCAACCTTATCTACTTCCTTGAGTAACTCTCCACTTAGCATGACATTCAATCTAGTACCACCCTCACATCTTGTGCACCTCATAACCTTACTCTTACCCACATTTATTAGCATCTTCCTTCTTTTGCATACCCTTCCAAATTCTGCCACTAATTGACACAGCTTCACTGATTCTTCAACCAATACAGTATCACCCGCAAACAGCAACTGATTCACTTCCCACTTATGATCACTCTCATCTATCAATTTCAATCTTTGACCAAGTAATCAAGCAATCCCCTTTCTCACATGTCCATCAACAAACAAATTGAACAGCCATGGTGACCTCGCACACCCCTGTCTCAGCACCACTCTCACTGGAAACCACTCACTCACTACATTTCTCATCCTAACACATGCTTAACTGCCTAAGTATAAACTCTTCACTGCTTGCAACAACGTTCCACAATTCCATATAACATCATCACACTTCATATTACATCCCCATAAACTCTTATCATAAGCTTTCTCCAGATCCATGAATACAAAATATATCTTATATTACCTCTTACTAAATATATCTAACATATCTTCTTAATAATAAAAATCAGATCCCAACATTTCATGCTTCTTCTAAAGCCAACCTTTATCTCTTAGATTGCATCCTCCGTTTCATTCTTAATCCTAATAATTAACACACTGCCGTACACTTTTCCAACCTTGCTCAATAAACTAATACCCATACAATAATAAATGACCAAATTCGAAGTCCACAATGGTTTGTCATTTTGACTTCTTTTCAGAATTAGAACCTAAAATTAAATTTAAAAAATGACTGAGGATCTAATTGTTCATTGATTTAGAAACTGAATTATAACAATAAAATCTTTACCCTTGATTCCACAAAGAAATAAATGTTGCAATCGGAGGGAAATAGCGTTAGAGAAGTAGGATAGCTAAGTGGGAAAACGCTAAAGAAGTAGCCCACCTTAAGGAATGCAATTAGCTTTCTGTCTCTTCTGATCTTGTAATCGAAATAGTAGGCGCCTCCAACTTTTTTGTTCATTGCGTTATTCAACTTGGTAATAAACTGTTGATACAAGAGAAAATATATTGGTTAAAATTGAGAAGTATATGTAAATATCGGAAGTAATACATAAGGCATAACCATTATCTTTATCATTTATTCAAAATAAAGTACAAATCTCTGTAACAAATTGAAGTAGATGAAAAAGAGATTATTTCCCTGTTCTCATCACCGGTAGCGATTATATGGGTTAAGATAGTCTTGCTGATAGTCTTCTTATTCCTACAAGAAATTACTTCAAAATATGAAATTACCTGTTCAAAAAAAGGGTATTTATAATTTTTAAATATACTAATTTTCTGTAAAAAAAAAAAAAGAACATCCATAATTTCCTAATTCCTTTTAAAAAATAAAATTAATCTATAATTGCTCTCAAACTCTCTTTTCAATGTTTAACTTTTCAGTAATTTCAATTAATTTAAAAAGGAGAGCTCCGTTTTCTCCCAATAATGTCTTTTTTGAGAAAATCTCCATTTGAATTCTAGATTTTTCAAGATTTTGTTGTTGAACAAGTCGCTTTAATGATGAAGTTAGTCTAGGAAGACCGGCTGAAAACCAAGACTCAATCTATTGTTACCATCTTGATTTCCAGTGTTTACAAGGTCTCTACTTAAGGGACAAAGGTATCAAGGCATATGGAAAGACATTTACAAACATCTTATTCATCCTTTCTCTTTCAAGGATCAGCAGCGTTCAAAGAATTTCCAGAAGATACAGGCACAACTGTAACTAGAACACTCATCTTTTTTTTATTCAGACAAAATTACTATTATTATTATTATTATTATTATTATTATTATTATTATTATTATTATTATTATTATTATTATCATTATTATTACAAGCTAAGCTACAACTCTAGTTGGAAAAGCAGGGTGCTTTAAGCCCAAGGCTCTAACAGGTAAAATAGCCCAGTGAGGAAAGCAAACAAAGAAATAAACTACAACAAGAGAAGCAATGAACAATTAAAATAAAAAATCCTATGAAGAACAAAAACAACATTAAACTAGATCTATCAAAATTAAACTACAGATAGAACAGCGTGCTCAAGTGTACCCTCAAGCAAGAGAACTCTAACCCAAGACAGTGGAGGACCATGGTACAGAGACTATGACACCACCCAAGACAAGAGAACAATGACTTAATTTTGGAGTGGCCTGGGGATACCTTTCTTGCCTGGTGATTACCAGACTGGGGCTTCCAGTCCCGATCAAACGTGTTAGTTCCTTTAGTCACTGTAACCTCACCATCCTTTGAGCTAAGGATTGGGGGTGGGTTGGGGGGCCTATAGGTCTATCTGCTGAGTCATCAGCAAACATTGCCTAGCCCTCCTTGGTCCTAACTTGGGCGCTGATCACATGTAATATGGTCAGTCTCTAGGGCATTGTCCTGCTTGATAGGGCAATGTCACTATCCCTTGCCTCTGCCATTCACGAGCAGACTTTAAACCTTAAACCTTTAAGAGCTGCTTACCATAGCTAAAGTCGCTCTTCTACCCTTACTAAGAGGAAGAGGCCACTGAACAATAGAGTAGTTAACCCCTTGAGTGAAGAATTGTTTGGGAATAATCAGAGTGGTCAGGTGTATGAGGACAGAAGAGAATGTGCAAAGAATAGGCCAGACTATTTGGTATACATGTAGGCAAAGTAAAAATGAGCCGTAACCCGAGAGAGGGAGCCAATGCATTACTGTTCTGGTGAGTTAAAAGCTCCAATAACTCTCGAGCGGAATTTCCCCTTTCTTGATTTCGGATTCGGTCATAATAATCCACTTTGAGGCAATGATTTCCCTTTTCTTAAGCATTTTCCGATTCAACCAAAACAACTCCCAGTTGAGCACATGTTTTAAGCCAAATCAAACAACGCATTCTTTTTATCCAAGTCTGTTTTGCTAACTGTTAACAAAGTCATCCATCTAGGAACAGCCCTTAAATCAATATTATCAAATCCGATTCGATAAAAGACTAAAATACTGTTATGCACAGAAAAATTATATACCTACCAGGTGCAATCTTTCAAAAAAATTTCAATGATGCCACCATCACACACAGCTGCTCAATAAGCTCTAATTCAAAAACTACACTAAGATGGAGTTGAGGTATTTTTCAAGTACTCTCTTCCCTTCTGCATTAAAAAAAAAAAAAAAAAGTGTTTACCTAAATCCGCAAGGAAGATGACATTTGATGTTAACTTTGACAAAGACATGGATGAAATATGAATCAATCTCACCTCCTCATTACTTCCTCTCGCAACCTTGCCTTTGGCCATCAATCCCTTCATCGATAATCGAGCTAACATGATATCATCGGAGATGACCCAGTCTTGTGGCATAACATTAATACCTAAAGGAAAGTCAACTTTGTTAATCAAAAAGATTATTAAAGAATGTCAGTAAATACAACATAGTTCTATATGTAAAATGACTCTTAGATTACATCTGTACTTCTTTGTTTAGCAGTGATTATTATATCATACTTTAAAATATTCAACATGCATTGTGGTAGGTTTATCGAATTTAAGTATGAAGGAAAACCACTTTAGAATAATAATATATATCAGGTGACTGTCTTTACAGCACCGAAACTCAGGTAAAGGTAGGTGTTTCGGATTGTACCCTGACCCTTTATCCTGCCATGAGACCCATTTATTACTCAGAATTGTTTTAGACTCATTCACTTTTCAGTTGTCACCATTCTAATTTTCTATCAAAACTTAAAAGTTTCTAGGGTCTTTCTGTCACATCATCATATGATTTAATTTAATTCAACCACACTATTCAAAAGTATTATTCATAAAAACATAAGCCAAGGCTTACATGATTTAGATAGATTCAGTGATTTCACATTTGATTCTAATAAACCATGTAATGTATTATGCAATTTTAGTTTTATTTTCATTAACTTCTGTCAGAATTCTCATAGATCCCTGAATATGCAGAAATATACAAACCCCCAGTGGTTTTTCTCAGGCGCCATCCTGTTGGTGATACGTTAACTGCAGCTTTTAGTTTGTAATTCATTCCAGCATCAGTGATCTGGAGAGGACCAACGGTGAACTGAGAGATGTCCCCGTCATTCAAGGTGAAACTGAAATGATTGCGGACATAAAGAGTTACACAGTGTTGAAAGACATTGTTTGGAGTCCTAAAGTTTATGGATGAGACCAATGAAAATGTTTATGTTAAGAAGTCAGTCATTGGAATACAAGAGCAAACTTTTTCTCAGAGGTGGCCTTTTTGGTCAAAGATAGGCAGTAAATGGGATTTATGCTATTTAGAAAGCATATTTTGACCTCTGTTTGCGTATTTACAACGCATTATGAATGGGTTTACGGAATTATGATACATAGTCCGGAGTTGGGGCCTGTAAGGCTATTCAATGTCGAAGTGCATCCAGGGTAAAGTCGTAAAGTTTACAATATGTGTAAAAGTTAGAAAAGGATGGACAGCAAGATGGGAGAGGTAAAGTTGAAGGACATAAAACAAGTGCTGCTAAGGGCCGAATGATTGCAAAGCCCCTTACGTAATGCCTACAGTACACTGCATGAGGTGCACCGGCGGCACTAACCAAGCACGAAGTCAAGTACTTACGTGCCACATGGGTTAAGATTAAGCCTTATGTAGTCACTGGCAATGGGTTAAAATCTGGCCAGGGTAAGTTAGGATCTGGGTTTAGGCAATCGATAGGCAAGGCAAATTAGGAGCTGGGTTTGGACAATTATTTGGCAAGGAGAATCAGGATCTGGCATTAGGCAATCACTTGACTGGCAAGTTAGGATCTGGGGTTTAGGTAATCACTTGGCAAGTCAGTTAGGATTCAAATTTAGGCAATAGGCAAGGTGAGTTAGGAGCTGGGTTTAGGCAATCATTGGATAAGGTGAGTTAGGAACTGGGTTTAGGCAATCGCTGGGCAAGATGAGCTAGGTGCTGGATTCATGCAATTATTGGACGAGGTGAGTTGGGAGCTTGGTTTAGGCAATCACTAGAGAAGATGAATTAAGATTTTGGTTAATGCAACCATTGGGCAAAGCAAGTTAGGATCTAGGTTTAGGCAATCATTGGGCAAAGCAAGTTAGGGTCTTGATTAAGGCAATCATTGGGTAAGGTGAGTTAAGATCTAAGTTGGGGAAATCACTAGGTAAGGTGACTTAGAAGCTATTTCGGCAATAATTGGGCAAGGTAATTCTGATCTGAGTTTAGGCAATCAATAGGAAAAGCAAGTTAGGAGCTGGGTTTAGGCAATTATTATTGGACAAGCAGTCTGATTCTGGGTTTAGAAAATCATTGGGCAACGTGAGCTAGGAGCTGGGTTTTGGCAATCATTGGGTAGAATGAGTTAGGATCTAGGTTCAGGCAATCATTGGAGAAGATGAGTTATAAGCTGGGTTTAGGTAATCATTGGGCAAAGCTAGTTAGGATCTTGGTTAAGGCAACCATTGGACCAGGGGAGCTAGGATCTGGGTTTAGGCAATTATTGTCAAGGTGAGTCTTGATCTGGGTTTAGGTAATTATTGGGCAAGTAACGAACGGGGGCTAGGCATTCACTGGACACAGTGAGTTAGGATCTGGGTTTAGGCAATCATTAGGTAAGGCGAAGTTAGGAGCTGGATTTAGGCAATCATTGTACAAGGTGAGTTAGGGTCTGTACTTATGTAATTACTATGCAATGTGACTTGGGGTGTGAGTTCAGGCAATCATTGGGCAGGGTGAGTTAGTAGCTATGTTTAGGCAGTCACTTGGCAATGTAAGTTAGAATCTGGGTTTAGAGAATCAGTGTGTAAGGCGAGTTAGGATTTGGGTTTAAATTAAGCAAAGACAGAGTATAAAAAAAAAAAAAAACAGAATCTTAGGCAATCATATGGAAAAGTAAGTTAAGATCTGGGTTTTGGCAAGGTGAGTTAGGAGGTATGTTTAGTCAATCACTGGATATGCAGAGTTAGGAATTGGGTTTAGACAATCACTGGGCAAGGTGAGTTAGGAGCTATGTTTAGGCAATCACTGGATATGCAGAGTTAGGAATTGGGTTAGACAATCACTGGGCAAGGTGAGTTAGGCTCATGATTTAGTCAATCATGAGTAAGGCTGAGTTAGGATTTGGGCTTAAGCAATCACTGGAGGAAGGTGAACTAGGGTCTGGGATTAGGCAACCACTGGACAAGATATATTAATACCTGTCTTAAGGGAGGTTAATTTCAGGAAGTTGTGGGGGTAAGTTGAGCTTGGCTCAGGTTTGATATGAGGACAGTAGGTTAAGATAGAGTAGTCGGGCATATAAAGAGGGTTTCCGTGCAACCCCCAGAACTAAATGAAATATAGTTTTTAGCTTCCTTTCAGGTGGTAACAGGAAGGAAACTCAGACCAAGTGGTAGATATTGAGCTTTATATCAAAGATCGTCACGAAAGCTAAAAAACTGGGTATTGATGGGAAAATATGTGAAAAATCTTTGAAGATAGCATATTTAATCAGAATTTATACATAAAACCTAATTAAAGCATTACACAACTTTATTGCTCTAATTTACTTTTAAATACTCATATTAGCTGTCTGTTCCAATAATTTTAGATATGAGAAGTAACTTCTGCTTCAAATAGGTAATCATATAATTTTCCTTTAACGGTTGTGCTGATTTTTTTTTTTTTTTTTTTTTTTTTTTTTTTGAGAAGTACTAAACTAATTAAGAGAATTTAAGATCGAAAAAACAAACTCTCATACACGAAACGAAACCACTCTGAAAATCAAACATGGACCATTTACTGCCTTTTCGGATGTTAGTAATGCCAGTGCAAGGTTATCCCATCTACACGAGTTTTGAGATCATCGTCTGGTAGAACGTATGGAATTTGTTTCTAGAATGACCGAACTATGTCAAGGAACTCCGAATGAAGTTCGGGAAAAATAAAAATACCATTCACAATGAATTTGCATCACTTACAGACACTTCCACCCTCGACCAGTCAAGCTATATCTGTTGGGGAAAGCAGAATTCAAAGAAAGAAATTTGCTGAGAAAATCTATTTTTTTTTCTCCCCAACTGCTTTTTCTGCAAGTAGGATAAAATTTCCATTGCAAAGACTGGCATTTCTACTAAGCTGGACACAGCCTCCTTTGAGTGAGATGGGTGGCAGTAGATTCAACAAAGAGCAGAAGAGAAACAAGAGGTGCAACTCCGTTGCATAAGAAGTTATGACCTGTTAGCATGTGTAGCCAGGTATCATCCTAAGTAAACAAAGAAGTATACATCTGATCATAAGTCCTGGAAAAGTAGCAATATTGAAACCAGTGTACAAAAAATCAAATTTAGAGGCTTCACTTAAAGCTTTTAGCTTTAGCGACGATCGTTGATATAAAGCTCGATTTCAATCACTTTGCCTGATTATCCTTCCTGTTAACATCTGAAATGTGATTCAGGATGTCAAAAGGAAGTTAGAAAACCATGTTTTATTTAGTCCTGGAGGGGGGTCGTGTTTGCAAAGAAACCCCCTTTTAGATGCCCGTCTACTTATACGAAATAAGAAAACTTAATATAGTGTAGTTTAAGAATATAAATGTAATTTTTTTCATAGTGCAAATTTACCAATTTCAAATGATGCATTGAATGAAACTCTTAATGAATACTAAATAAAACTCTTCAGGTTTAAAGTGTAATTAGGTTTTATAGTAAATATATGATTTTCAATGCAGTATATAAGGGTTCAAATTGATTCATGTAAATTTATAACTTGAATGCAATTAATCTTACAGATCTAGCTTGGAAATGAAATATAATGTAACCACAAAAACAAACACTTGAGATTGAAGAAAAAACAAATAATATTCAACAATGAAAGAAAAAACTATCAACTTGCCTTGTATCTCCAGTCAATTCACCAGGCTTCCTTTTATTGACCTTTATTACATTTCCAGTCAGTGATTGGCCCTGTGTGAAGGCAAGAAAGTTAGGCCATACCTTGAGTGTCCTATGGTACTGGTACTTAAATTGTAAATCCCAAAAGGTTCCTTTTAAAATGATAAAAAATAAGTGTAGTAGAAGTGCCTAATGATAAGAAATTGACTTAATACTAAAATTAAATTTGTTTTCAGGTGCCTCATATAGATCACATTAATTAATCCATAGTGATAATGGTATCGACTAAACACTAAATCCAAAAATACTTATCAGCAAGTCCTACCAATTAGCGTGTAAAAATTATGCCCTGTTTATGTTAATTACAAATGAAACTTGAACCAAATCCAAATGGGATAGAATTAACACAACCACAAACAGAATCAGCAAATGAAATCGAAGTTCAACTTACTACTAACAGCGAGGGATCAATTGGCCTATTTATGTCATCATCATAGATAGCAAGATCCAAGAAGAAGTCTGTATTAGCATTGACAATGCGTGGTTGGGAAACGATCCTCAGTGATACTGGTTTTGGCGAAGCACTGAAATTTCACATATCATGAATTTAGGTATACATTAGGGAAATCAAAATTAATATTCATCGTGACTTTATCATTGTTATAATGAAGGCTAAACACCTGCTATGGTTTTCTGGAACATGCATGACTGACCTGCCTCCTTGTTCTAATAAACTTGTACATAGATCTTAAGGTAGACCTGCATAAGTATACTTACCCTGGTAGCCCTGCACAGGTATACTTGTTCTGTTAAACATGTAGGGGTATACTTGCTTAGGTAAACTGGCACAGGTATAATTATTCTGGTAAACATGTACAGGTAAACTTGTTCAGACGACATACAGGTATAATTGTTCAGGTATACATGTATTGGTATACTTGCTCAGGAGGACCTCTATGGCATAATTATTCAGATATACATATACTGGCATAGTTGTTAAGGTAATTATGTACGATAACCTATACCAGGTCAGGTAAACCTGTACAGGTAAGCATGTTCAGGTAGACCTATGTTGGGATAAATGTACTGGTATATTTGTCAAGGTAAACATGTACAGGCATACTAGTCCAGGTAGACAATGTACAGGCATGGAGGGAATATTCTAAGCATCTATTGAATACTGAACATGAAAGACAGGAGCTGGGAGAAACACAAAAGGTGGAGGAGCCCGTGGAATACAGAAGTGAAGTGGGCATTGAGTAAAATGAAAAATGATAAAGCACCAGGTCCATCAGTCTCAAATTGAAATGGTCAAGATACTAGCTACAGAGTGGGGAAATGGATGCTGAATTTATTAGGAGCAATTTAGGAAGAAGAAATAACGCCTAGAGATTGGAAGGAGAGTCTAATAGTATCTATATTTAAGCAGAAAGGTGACATCATGGTTTGTGGTAACTACAAAGAATTAAATTAACAGAGCATGCTTTGAAAGTCTTTGAGAGGGTTTTTGATAGAAGATTGAGAGATTGTAAAGATTGGGAAACAGAAGTATGAATTCATGAGAGGGAGAGGGACTGTGGATGTCATCTTTATAGTAAAGCAGTTACAGGAAAAGAGACTAGAAGAAACCAGAAGCTCTTCAGTGCTTTAGTAGATTTAGAGAAAGCTTATGCTAGAATACCAAGTGAAGTGATGTTTTGGTGCTTGAGAAAGAAGAGAAGTTGGTTAGAATGGTAGAGATGACATACAAAAGAACAATGACAAAAGTAATAACAGCTGTTGGAGAAACAGTCTGGGATTACACCTGGGGTCAGCATTAAGCCTATTCTTATTTGTGCTGGTCTTAGATGTGTTATGTGAAGAAATCAGAAATGAAGAGTTGTGCGAGTTGCTATAAGCAGATGATTTGGTGATTGCTGGTGAAAATGAGGAAGACTTATAGAGAAGGGTTGTAGAGTGGCAAGAGACTTTGGAGAGGGGTAGCTTAAGGGTAAATGTGGATAAAACTGAAGGTATGGTGAGCAGTAAGGAAAATAGGGACATGATAGCCATATATAAACAGGTAGAACAGTTTAGATACTCAGGATCTATTATAACTCAGGAAGGTGATATGAGGCTGAAGTTAAGAATACAATAAAAGCAGCCTGGGGAAGTGGAGGATGGTAACAAGAGTGGTATGTGATAAGACAATGCCAATCTAGCAAGAAGTCAAGATCTTTAGCACAGTAATAAGAATAGAGATAAGAATACTGAGGTGGATTCTGGGAATATCACTACTTGAAGGATTAGAAACTGGTTAAATAAGAAGAATAAGCGGCGTAGTAAAGATTACAGATGTGATAAGAGTGTCATGACTGAGATGGTGTGTGCAAGGGTTGAGGTTGAATAGTGTGTAGGGAATGAGGTGCACTTGCTTGGAACCTGTTTCAGGGGAGGAGACCAAGAGGGAGGCAGAGAATTAGATGGCAAGATATGGAAAGAAGAGCTTTGGTGGAACAGGATGCCTTTGATAGAAGACACTGGAGAGGGAGCATCAGGCAACCTACCTCTTAATGTAGGGATAACGTTGGGAAAGAAGAAGACATGCAGGTATACTTGTCAAGGCAAACATGCAGGTATACTTGTCAAGGTTAATGTACAAGTATACTTGTCCAGGTAGACAATTACTGGCATACTTTTTCAGGCAAGCAAGTACTTGTATACTTGGCTAAAATTTACATGTAAAAGCCTGGCAACCAACCTTAAGAGCTTGTTGTGAGAGGCAGTAAGCCAAGTAGAGTGAGTGAATGGGGAAGTATCACATAGCATAATAATACTTATGAGTGAAACTGTCATGATTATTGCAACATAGTATCATAGAAGTATTGTTATTGCAATGAGCATTTTTGTTGTAACAATAAGCTTAACTTAGCATTGCATTAATTATCAATTTCATTCTCTGCATGATTGTTGTAATAATCATTATTGTTATCACTGCCAATATAATCATCAGAAGAAATACAATACTTCGATTACCAGATATTGTAATCTGGATATACATAATAACTAGCTATCTCTTGGCCTGCTGATTTTTTCAGAGTTTTAAATTATATAGTTCATGTAGCTGACCTTCTTTACATAACTCCAAACGTCATAAGTCCAACAATCCATTATGCTGTGGATATCACCTATATCACACCCTTAATCAGGAAATTGCCTCTCTGAGTTTACCTAATATGATTTGACTTAAACACATTCATGCAATTAGTTTTAGGATTATATTGATGCCTATTGTTATTTTTTTTACTATACTACTACTACTACTACTACTACTACTACTATACTACAGAGACTAGGACACTACCCAAGACTAGAGAACAATGGTTTGATATTGGAGTGTCCTCCTAGAAAAGCTACTTACCATAGCTAAAGTCTCTTCTACCCTTAACAAGAGGAAAGTAGCCACTGAACAATTACAGCGCAGTAGTTAACCCCTTGAGAAAAGAAGAATTGTTTGGTAATTTCAGTGTTGTCAGGTGTATGAGGATAGAGGAGAGTATGTAAACACTAGGCCAGACTATTTAAGTCATGTGCAGGCAAAGGAAAAATGATCCGTAACCAGAGAGAAGAATGCAATGTACTACTGTCTGACCAATTAAAGGACCCAATAACCTTCTAGTGGTAGTATCTCAATGGGTGGCTAGTGCTCTGGCCAACCTGCTACCTTGATACACAAGAGAAAATTATCCAAATTAGCTCTTACAGGTATCAAATAAAGAGTCAAAATTTAATTTCCAATTACCTGAAAGTGTAATTAAGCCTGTTGTTCAAGACGGTGACTGAGTCCGGATAAGCAACAACGAAAGACAGAGAATAACCTTCCCCAGCTTGATTAACTGACAGGTCAGTGAAGTTAGCAAATCCATCCACGTAAGGGACGACAGTATTTCCCATAAGCGTAGCACCTCGAGGGCCTCCTCTGAGGACAGCTTCAAACAACCATGGATTGCTGGAGTAACCAAGGTCTTGAATGTTACTGCCCTGTGGATTTAATCGTAACATATGTAAAATTATTTTACTAGTGCACCACATGTGTACATTTGTCTATATATTTAGATTATGCTAAGTTAAACACTATCTAATTAATGTTAATTACTCTTTTGAATACTATGACAATGACAAAAAAGAAAAAAAAAACATGACTAACCTAATCAAGACTGACTCACGTTACTTCAAGAGTATGAACTACTGTATATAATAAATATTGAGTCATGTTACTTTGAATTTATGAAATTTATATTTAAGATTATATCATGCGACTTCAAAATCACTTCAAATATTCTAGAGACAGTCTCATCACTTATAAAGCATTAATAATATATTCAAGACTGAATCATAACTTTAAAGGCAGGAGTACATATATCTAATGCTGAGCAGTACAATACACAAAATTTCCATTTGTACATTATTCGGTTCCTTTCATATAGCTATGATAAAACAAAAAAACACGGAAAAAAAATCCAACAGCAATGCTTTCAGTTTACAAAAATCCTCTTCACTGCATTGCTTACATCACTTGACTGAACAGAGAGAATAGGCTGCACAGAGAAAGTGGTGAAAGCAACATTATCTGCAGGGACGCCTTCTTCAATAGTTGTCCCACTGGGTTCTTCGTATGTAGATGCCTGGAGACTCTGGTTCAGTTTAGCGTTCTCTTCTTTCTGCTTGATGTCGCTGAACAATTCACCATTTTCCACTATGACTGAACCAGCTTCTTCAGTTGCGGGTTCTCCAGCTTCCTCAGGAGGTGGAACTGGATCTTCAACCTGCAACATGTTAGTTTTTTATGCTATTTGGGATACAGACCACAATTATACATAGTTGTACCTAAGACCTAAATAGTTATGTTGTTTTATTATATATTTAGTTTTATATGCCGACTTTGAGATGTACCTATGACTTTCTAAACAAGTTTCTTTGTATTTATGGCCAAATAATTACCATATTTTGTTGTATCAATGACATAATCAGTTGTATTTTATTGACTATTGAAAAGGGCAATTGTTTCACAGTTGAATAATCTACAATGTAATTTTACATAATGTATGACCTAAACTAATTTAGTTTTGCCAGTTTTCCACTTTCAACTAAAACTGAAAATATTGGTATATATAGGTTGATAATCACTGAATCTATCAAAGAAAACCAACGATTTACTATGCTGAAATAAACTATTCATTTATCAGTAGATTACCTAACCTTTGTTCCCTTCTAGTCTAAACCCTGGAATTTATGATCAACATGATTTTTTTTCCTGGCTCTTATAACCTTTCTTTTTTAAGAAGGTAAATCTACCCACTCTTCTAAAGTAAAATTCACTACCTTTTTTCTTTTATCCCCTCCTTTTTTATTCCTCACTCTATTTATATCAGCACTCCATTTAAGCTTCTGGGCCTCAGGTATGATACAGTACCATTCCAATCCTTTATCTTATTTAAATCTGCATTTTAAAATGGCACTTGACTACCCACAGCAATCTTACCTGAAGAGAAGACAGACTAAAGCTGCAGTTTTTGCATTCTGTTTGGAATTCGTTCACAAGGTTGGCTACTGAGTGGACCAGGTCATCATAGTTGAGGACCTGGCCGGATGCAGCACCGTCAGTACTATTGGGAGATGAAGTTGGCGCACTGGAGACTTCAAACTGACCAATGGAGTACACAAGGATCTAAAGTTAATAGTTGTAGAAATGACTCTAGTTCTGTATTGTTTTACAGTTTCAGCGAGCAGCCAAAAACCTGAGGCCATTCCAGCTGAAGTATTTACTAAACATTCTTTTGTAGCAACCCAGTGATTAGCACACAACATTCTGATGTGGTCACTGAATAGCCTAAGGTATGATGGTGTTAGTGATAAGATGGTCACTGAATAGCCTAAGGTATGATGGTGCTAGTGATAAGATGGTCACTGAATAGCCTAAGGTATGATGGTGTTAGTGATAAGATGGTCACTGAATAGCCTAAGGTATGATGGTGTTAGTGATAAGATGGTCACTGAATAGCCCAAGGTATGATGGTGTTAGTGATAAGATGGTCACTGAATAGCCCAAGGTGAAGTAACTATACTGTATAAAACAAGAGAAGAGCCAACTTCAAAACAGTGTGCCATTTTGTCATTACCAGCCATACTACGACAGCGAAGAATATCCAGCCAGATGTTCTCTCTCTCTCTCTCTCTCTCTCTCTCTCTCTCTCTCTCTCTCTCTCTCTCTCTCTCTCTCTCTATATATATATACTGAATAAAGTATAATAATGCATAATAGGACTAGTTGAGTAAGAGACAATTATCATATTTGAAAATTTAAGCTTATAAAATTGCATTATTGTAGGATGATTATTCTAGGTTTTAATAGAACTTCAGTTACCCTTCAAGTTGAAGAACCTAAGAGAGAATTAAACTGATAGATAAGAGAAACGCAACAGTTGGAAAATGAATTCTTATATGATTTTGCGTTTTACAAATATAAATTTGTGTTTTGCTCGTGTTTTCTTCATCTGCATACTCCATCTCTTGTTATTATTCATCTTGTTTATAGCCTAGCTTCTACAATATAATTTTTCAATCCTATATGACACTGGGGGCAAAATTAGGCCTACTACAATATCATGAGGGCATGGCTGTATCTTTATTCTTTCTGTGTCAACTCTTTTAAGTATCTTAATAATCCACAAGGGGGTGAGTATGACAATTTCTTATCGCAGTACTGGACTCCAATAATAATTCTTGCCTTCTGTTTGAAAATAAAAGGGTTGATGAGAACCGATAGCTAAGGTGAAACGTAATTCCAACCCCTTTTCTCACCGTAGCCTCTCTAAACGTAGGAAGTCCCCAGTCCAGAGAAGCCTCCCTGATAGACCTAGGGAGTATTATGCCAGGTTGGATCTTGCATATTGCAAAATTCTACAAAGCAAAAGCATCTAGGATACTAGTAAGTTTTGCAGTTACTGTATACAGTGGTAGAATTATATACAGTAGTAGTACTGGTACTATGGTATTAACTATAAACATATGATTTGTAATATGATATTATATTGAAGTTTACATATATATATATATATATATATATATAGATAGATAGATATATTTATATATATATATATATATATATGTATATGTATATGTATATATATAGTATGTTTGGTTATATGATATTATAGTGAAGTTTATATATATATATATATATATATATATAATTATATATATACACATATATATGTATATATATAGATATATAGATATATATATATATATATATATTTAAGTAAATACATGTTATGCATATATAATGTGTGTATATAGATATGTATATATATATATATATATATATATATAGATAGATAGATAGATAGATAGATAGATATACTGTAGATATATATATATATATATATATATATAGGCTAAAGTAGTGAATTTATGAATAATTTTCTGCTTCTCATTTATATATTTACTATTATATTTACAATTCACTAATTTTTTATAACCTCAGTGCAATACCATATTACTCATAGACGATAACGGATAAAGGAGGGAGAGGACGACTGGCGAAATCTAGCCGAGGGCCTTTGCGTCAATGAGGAAATAATTAATATTGTTATATTTGAGGCGCGATGTAGGTATTGAAAATAAGATAAATATTATTGGTATAAGTTATTGGAAATATGATATATAATTAAAATGTGATAAAATTATGAAGATATGATATAGTACGTAGTGGAAATGTAATGTGTGTAGAAATATAATGTGTGTAGTGAAAGTAAGAAATAGTTTTGGAACTTGTACATAGTACTGAAATATGATGTGCTGATATAATGTGATATAGTAGTGAAGATAAAGATATATTAATGAACATGTGATGTAGATTATGATATAGTAGGAAAAATAATGGCAATCAAATGAGGGTTTCCATTTGCTTTACTATTATTATTATTATTATTATTATTATTATTATTATTATTATTATTATTACTTTTTCATTAATATCATCATCATTATTATTATTATTATTATTATTATTATTATTATTAGCTAAGGTACAATCCTAGTTGTAGAAGCAGGATTATATAAGCCCAAAGTCTACAACAAGGAAAAAATAGGGCAGTGAGGTGAGAAAATGAACTGTAAGAGAAGCAATGAACAATCAAAATAAAATATTTCAAAAACAATAACAACATTAAAACAAGTCTTTCGTATATGAACTATAAAAACACTTATAGAAGCATGTTTAACATAAGAACACTTTCTACAACTTTTAGTTTAGGAAACGCTGGGAAAGTATTCGTAATGAAAAAAGACAGTAGGCCTATAAAAGAATGAGATGCACACATGAATAGTAGGGTCTGAGAGAGAGAGAGAGAGAGAGAGAGAGGAGAGAGAGGGGGGGGACAGCATTCCTTAATAAAATTCATAGAGATACAGGATTACTTAGAAACCTAAAGATTTTACATGCTTTCTTAGGTCTATTGGCACACTCATAAGCAGGACAGCACGGGATTGTGTACTATCACTTCACTAATTATACATAAAAACAGAAAGAAAATGTGTAGACACTGAGAGATCGGCGTTGGTTGGTTGCCTGCCACCCAGGAAAAATGGGCGTCCGTCAACGCAGTATATGGTAACCCGTATGGCAATATTCTTGTTTATATAGGTACACTAGCCTAAGGCATGGTAATGTTAATGCTGATGTGGTCATTGAATAGCGTAAGGCATGATGATATTAATTTTGAAGTGGTCACTAAATAGCCTAAGGCATGATGATATTAATTTTGAAGTGGTCACTGAATAGCCCAAACTAAGATAATATTAAAGCTGAAGTGGTCACTGAATAGCCTAATACCCTGATGATATTAATGCTGAAGTGGTCACTGAATAGCCTAAGGCATGATGATAATTAATGCTGAAGTTGTTACAAAATAGCCTAAGGCATGATGATGATAATGCTGAAGTGGTCATTGAATAGCTAAGCCATGATGATATTAATGATGAAGTGGTCACTGAATAGTCTAAGACATGATGGTGCTAATGATGATAATGTCAGTAACTAGCCGAAAACATGATAAAGTTAATCTTGATGTGGTCACTGAATTTAAGCATGATGATGTTAATCTTGTAGTGGTCACTGAATAGCCCTAATGGTTGAGGAAGTTAATATTGATATGGTCACTGAATAGCCTAAGGTATGCAGGTGCTAATGATGATATTGTCACTGAATAGCCTAAGGCATGATAATGTTAATGCTGATATAGTCACTGGATAGCCTAATGCATGACAGCGTTATGCTGATGTAGTCACTGAATAGCCTAAATCATGATTACGTTAATGTTGACTTGGTCACTGAATAGCCTAAGGCATGATTAAGGTAATGTTGATATAGTCACTGAATATCCTATGACATGATAATGTTAATGCTGAAGTGGTCACTTCATGATGGTGTTAATGCTGAAGTGGTCCCTTCATGATGGTGTTAATGCTGAAGTGGTCCCTTCATGATGGTGTTAATGCTGAAGTGTTTACTAAATAGCTTGAGGTATGATGAAGTTAATCCTGATATATCCACTGAATAGCCTACTAAGTAAGCTTAATAATCATATGGTCACTTAATAACCTAAGGCATGATGAAGTTAATGCTGATGTAGTCACTGAATAGCCTAAGGCATGATGGACTCGATGCTGATGTCGTCACTGAATAGCCTGAGACATGATGACATTAATGCTGATGTGGTCACTGAATAGCCTAAGATATCATGGCTTTAATGCTGATATGATCACTGAATAGCCTAAGGCATGATGATGTTAATTCTGATATGGACACTGAATAGCCTAAGGGCATGATGAAGTTAATGCTGATGTGGTCACTAAATAACCTAAGGCTTGATGGTGTTAATTCTGATATGGACATTGAATAGCCTGAGGAATGATGTAGTCAATGCTGATATGGTCACTGGCCCTAAGGCATGATGGTGTTAATTCTTACATGGGCACTGAATAGCCTAAGGTATGATGGTATTAATACTGTGGTCACTGAATAGCCTAAGGACATGATGACTTTAATGCTGATATGGTCACTGAATAGCCTAAGGCATGATAGTGTTAATTCTCATATGGACACTGAATAGCCTGAGGCATGATGATGTTCATGCTGATATGGTCACTGAATAACCTAAGGCATGATGGTGTTAATTCTGAGATGGACACTGAATAGCCTAAGGTATGATGACATTAATGCTGATTTGGTTACTGAATAGCCTAAGGCATGATGGTGTTATTTCTGATATGGACACTGAATAGCCTGAGGTATAATAACGGTAATGCTGATATGGTCACTGAATAGCTTAAGCATGATGGTGTTAATTCTAATATGGACACTGAATAGCCTGAGGCATGATGACATTAATGCTGATATGGTCACTGAATAGCCTAAGGTATGATGAAGTGAATGCTGATGTGGTCATTGAATAGCCTGAGGCATGATGATATTAATGCTGATATGATCACTGAATAGCCGAAGGCATGATGGTGTTAATTCTGAGATGGACACTAAATAGCCTAAGGCATGATGACATTAATGCTGATTTGGTTACTGAATAGCCTAAGGCATGATGGTATTATCTCTGATATGGACACTGAATAGCCTGAGGTATGATAACGGTAATGCTGATATGGTCACTGAATAGCCTAAGCATGATGGTGTTAATTCTAATATGGACACTGAATAGCCTGAGGCATAATGACTTTAATGCTGATATGGTCAATGAATAGCCTAAGGCATGATGGTGATAATTCTGATATGGACACTGAATAACCTAAGACATGATGACTTTAATGCTGATATGGTCAATGAATAATTTAAGGCATGATGGTGTTAATTCTGATATGGACACTGAATAGCCTAAGACATGATGACTTTAATGCTGATATGGTCAATGAATAGCCTAAGGCATGATGGTGTTAATTCTGATATGGACACTGAATACCCTAAGGCATGAAGTTAATGGTGATATTGTCATTCAATAGCCTAAGGCATGATGAAGTTAATGCTGTTGCAGTCTCTGAATAACCTATGATATGCTGGTGTTAATGCTGATGTGTTCACTGAATAACCTAAGGTATGGTGATGCTGAAGCTGAAACGTTTAGTTAATATCTGTAAAATTACTCCTCAAATATTAACTCATTAATCTTTTGTGCAAAGTTGTTTTAAATATATAAAGATATTTACTTTTGTATTCAATGCAAATATATTTTCACTTAATTGTCTTTTATCAATGTGAATACATTTTTACTTAATTGTCTTTTATGTTATAAGCATGTTTCTCTTGTAGCAATTGAAGTTTTTTTTTTATTTTTACTTTACATTTTCACACACACCCTGAATATGTCCATGTTACAGCATTTGCATTCCTCCTGAAAACATTACCAACAGGTAAGAATGTCTTAAAATTCAAAACTTCTTGTTTTCTAGTTGATATACTGATTTCTAAAGCAACTGTGAATTATTCATTTGGGATTTGAATGAACACAAGACATTGTGATTGTCGTGGCTGAAACCAACATCGATAAAATTTGCAACATTTTCCCATTCTAGATGTATGTCAATTATCCCTACCTCACGACAGAAAAGAAAAGGTCACATGCTGCACTGATGCAAGCATAGGCGTTCAGGGAGTCAGTACGATTAATTTACTAAGAAATAGAAAATAAAAAAGATAAGCATAATTACATCAGCTGTGAAAGACACTGAGCCAGCCTGTCTTCGCCTGCTCTCTCTGACAATGTTGGTGACGAC
The DNA here is from genome assembly GCF_036898095.1 of Palaemon carinicauda. Lineage (NCBI taxonomy): Eukaryota > Metazoa > Arthropoda > Malacostraca > Decapoda > Palaemonidae > Palaemon > Palaemon carinicauda. The sequence continues at coordinate 82,741,929 of NC_090743.1, read as the reverse complement.
GATGTTCTCCGCAGATATGCCCAACATGGCGGCCACGTTGGCCACCAGATTTTCCTCATAAAAGTCTTCCTCGCTCACCACTGCTCCAGTCGATAGGACGACCATGGGCCTTGTCTTGATTTGGACGATGTGTCCTCCTCTCAGGAGGACATGCAGCATCTTCCGTGATCTTTGCAGGTAATTGCTTCCAACGGGCTGTGCCAAAAGCAATTCATGTCAATGAGGCAGAAAGAACGATATTCAAATCTATATACAGTACTTCATAGTTAAAAAGGACCTTGTTAATGTATATTTCATATACTGTGTAGCTAGAGGTCCACAAACACAATATAATGATATTAGTATGTATTCTGTATATATATATATATATATATATATATATAAATTATACTGTACCTATAAATACATACATATATATATATATATATATATAAATTATACTGTACCTATAAATACATACATATATATATATATATATATACTGTATATATAAATACATACATACATATATATATATATATATATATAATAATTCAAGAAGGTTGCTGTGTGGTCAAAGCATACATCACTGTGTGTAGGGAAGAAAGCTTCAGGATTATTAGGGTCCTCTGGCAACAGCTTATAGGAAGTGGCGGACGTGTCAATGTTGGTGGGTTGGACTAGTGCATCGTCTACATAGATGTCGTAACGCTGCATCTTGGGGAAGAAAAGGCGCAGCAGCACTGTCTCGGTCGGGTCCGAGTGCAGAAGATGGAAACGGATGACCTAATGGAAAGAAATGCAAAAAAAAAAAAAAAAAAAAAAAATAAGGTTAAAGTTTGTAAAGAACGTAAACGATTGTGGTGCAGAGTGTGTGAGGGAGTGGATGACTACAGTACTGAGGAGCTGGTGGATCACAGTGTGTAGAATGTTAACCAGTTATCCAGTTGGCAAATGAGAGATTTTTTTGTAGCTGATAGGAAACATGGGTGAAAGAAGACTGCGGACAGTTAGCTAGCTAACCATGGTAGGGAATAGTTTGAAAAGTTAAGTATTGGTAAGAGCAATGTTATGTGTGGATTAACCACAATCTATTTTATTTATATAAAAGGTCCCTTTTCTTGTTGTTTTCATCATTATTATTATTATTATTATTATTATTATTATTATTATTATTATTATTATTATT
>NC_090743.1:82725369-82733238 GCF_036898095.1 Palaemon carinicauda | reverse complement strand
CTATTCTACGGTAGTAACTTAAGCTCTCCCTATCCCTTACACATACATATATGAAAATTACTTATACATAATCATATTCTATATAAATGTATGTATATATGTGTGTATATACATATAATATATATATATATATATATATATATATATATATATATATATATATATATATATATATATATATATATATTATATATATATATATATATATATATATATATAAATATATATATATTATATATGTGTACACATATATACACACATATTTATACATACATATATATATATATATATATATATATATATATATATATATATATATATATATATATATGTGTGTGTGTGTGTGTGTGTACACATATATACACACATATTTATACATATATATATATATATATATATATATATATATATATATATATATATAATATATATTATATATATATATATATATATATATATATATATATGTAATTTATATAAGGCGACCAACTGTACTGCATTTCTTGAAGTTAATTAAGTACCTGTCACATCGGTACTTAGTATGGGGCCCAAGTTTAGTGATAACAGTGTTACTGTGTGGACATGAATCGTGGTGTGACATTAAAACAATATCCAACAGATTTTGTAGATCTGAGAGGAAAGCCTTCAGAAGCATATTGGGAGTTAAATGGCAGGACAGGATTAGAAATGAAATATTAGAGATTATTCGTGGATGAGATCAAGGTGAGGGGTAGATCGAGTTAGTTTGGGCACTTCCCAAGAGAGATTAGTTCACCAAACGCTCAACTGGGCTCCACAAAGCATTTGAAGAGTTGGAAGACCCAGGCCTACATGGCTGAGGACTATGAAGCGTGTAGTAGATGATGAATGTAGAAGTATTGATTTAATAGCTTAAGATATATTTAGCGTTTGCTATTTCTTCCTTAAAGGTTTAGATTATATCAATAGCAATATTTTCGGTATGAGTATACTGTGGTGTTTCATAAAAATTACAATTAAAGGAATTCATAGTTTCACCGCCGAGTTACAACCGCAATAACCTTCCATCTCCGCTTCGGTATTTGACAGTAGGTTGTTCTTTTTACCTCCCGCAATTTTCACCTACAACGAGTTTTATTATTTCCATGATTTTTGTAGATTCTGGTATTCAAAGAACGTTTATAATCACATTTGTTCCTTGTACTTAGTGTAATTTATCGCAATTTGTGTTAAGAAATGTGAAAAGTTACAAAATTATGTAGCATGAATCCGAAAACAAGGTCCTGTCGTTAACTTCGGCGAGTGTTATTCAATTTACAGTTATCCTCACAATACTTTTTAATCTCTTTATTCGTTCATCATCAGTATCATCTTCTCCTACGCCAAATGACGCAAAGGGCCTGGGTTAGATTTCGTCACTATATTATGAGCTTTTAAATCAATACTTCTCCATTCATCATCTCCTACTTACCGTTTCATAGTCCTCAGCCATGTAGGCCTGGGTATCCCAGCTCTTCTAGTGCCTTGTAAATCCCGGTTAAAAGTTTGGTGAACTAATCTCTCTTGCGGAGTGCCCAAACCATCTCCATCTACCCAACAACATGATCTCATCCACATATGGCATTCGAGTAATTTCTCTTATAGTTTCATTTCTAGTCCTGTCCTGTCATTTAATTCCCAATATTCTTCTGAGGGCTTTGTTCTCAAACCTACAAAATTTGTCGGATATTGTTTCATTGTTATACCACGACTCATGTGCATACAGTAACACCGATCTCACTAAACTGATATATAGCCTGATTTCTATATGCAATTGCATGCGATTTGATTTCCAAACTTTACTTAACCTAGTTTGATTTTTTCAATCTTTCATTAAACTCAAATTCTAAAGATCCTTTATTATAGATCATGGATCGTAGATATTTAAATGATCCCAGCTCATTAATTCTTTCTCCTTTCAATGAGATTTCATCTCCCATTACATAACATGTTCTCGTGTGTTTCTCCTATTGATCTTGAGCCCAACCTTATGTGATATTTCATACACTCTGGTAAGCAAGCATTGCAAATCCTGTAGTGTTCTACTAATAGGAACAGCGTCATCAGCATACTCTAGATCAACTAATTTCCTGTTACAAATCCCTCCCTACCCTTCTCTACCATCCCCAACTGTTCTGTACATCACAAAATCCATGAGAAGGATAAACATAGGTGGCAACACATTCCCTTGGAGTAATCCATTATTCATTGCAAATTTGTTTGATAGAACTCCACTAACATTAATTTTGCACTTGCTACGCACATGAACAGAGTTAATCAAATTTACATATTTGAGCGGAACTTTATAATAAAGGAGAACTCTCCACAAATGCCATCAAAACTGGATTTCTATATTCTACACATTGCTGTACATCATGTCTAAAAATGAAAATTTGGTCAGTGCAACTTCAACCTTTTCGAAATCCTGCTTGTCCACCTCTCAGCTTTTCATCCATATTTCTCTCCAGGCTCTCCAGAATGAGCATACTAATATATTTTCATGACAATATTCCCTGGCCATATTCGTTTTGGCTAATTTTTCATGGCCAGATGCCTTTCCTGCCGACAACTCTCCCCATTTACCCGGGCTTGGGACCGGCACAAAGTTGAAGCTGCTTGCCAAACACCCCCCCCCCCCCCACCCCGCCCCTCAGTGGCTGGTTTATACTGTGTAGCACTAGGCGAGAATTGTAGAAGAGAAATTGGAGGAGTGGAGAAGAGAAATGGAAAATAGAGGATTGAAGATCAGCAGGAAGAAGACAGAGTATTTGCGATTGAAAAATGGGGAGATTGGGGTAGTTAGTTTACAAGGAGAGATATTGAAAAGAGTTGAAAATTTCAAGTATTTAGGATCAACAGTTGCAGAGGATGGTGACCTGGGGGCAGAAATAAACCACAGAATACAAGCAGGATGAAAGAATTGGAAAAAAAGTGCGTGGAGTACTATGCGACAGGAAAATAGGGGTTAAGTTGAAAGGTAAAGTACACAGGACAGTTGAGAGACCGGCAATGATGTATGTAGTGGAGACATGGGCAATAAAGAAGACAGAAGAGAAGAAGCTGGATGTGGCAGAGATGAGAATGTTGAGATGGATGTGTGGGTTGACAAAAAGAGATAAGATACCGAATGAGGTAATTAGGGGTACCACAGGAGTTAGAAAACTATCAGATAAGATCCAAGAAAGTAGACTAAGGTGGTATGGTCATGTCATGAGAAGATTTGAACAGTATATTGGGAGGAGAGTGATGGAAATGGAGGCACAGGGAACGAGAAGGAAATGAAGACCAAATCGAAGATGGATGGACTGTATTAAGGATGACCTTCGATTAAAGGGATTAACGGGTGATGAAGTGCGGGACAGAGATAGATGAAGAACGCTGGCCAGAAACATCGACCCTACATAAAAGTGGGAAAAGATGCAGACAAAGAAGAATATATTTTCATGACAAATGACGTAACTGTGATACCTCTGTAATAATTGCATTCAGTCAGATCTTTTTATAGGCATTTTCACCAACACTCCTAGCTCCCATTCATCAGGTTATTCTTCTTTATGCCACATTCTACAAAATAATCTTGTAAGTATTCTGGGAGTCGCTTCATTTTCGGCTAATATCGTCTCAGCAGTTATTCCGACATATCCAGGGACTTTCCATCTCTAGACTTCAAACAAACTGAATTTATTCATTGGCCTATCAAGGTCTTCCTCAGTTTCAGGTATATCAATCAAATTATTCCTTTCATATTCGTTATTTGTTAACATTATCTATTGACAAAACATATTTCTGAGGGAGAAATTTAGGTTAGTAAATAAGTTTTGATTTACATCATTAATATTAATATTAATATTAATATTAATATTAATATTAATATTAATATTAATATTAATATTAATATTAATATTAATATTAATATTAATATTAATGTTGTTGTTGATCTTGTTGTTGTTGTTGTTGTTACCAACATGTGCTCACTGAAAAATATTCTAGGTTTTCTCATGTATAGATTATACAGAACATAGTTACAAGTGGTGATGGTATGCGTTGGCTTTGACACGTAATTAATGTGTGTATGTGTGATTACGTGAGCATGTGATGGAGGGGGTTTTCCATGTGTGGGGAGTTCTATGGGGGGGGGGGGGAAGGGGGACGTTGGCTTGGTGGAATATTGGGTTTGGTTGTGTTTCTGTTCTTGGAAATTCTACTACTACTACTACTACTACTACTACTACTACTACTACTACTACTACTACTAATAATAATAATAATAATAATAATAATAATAATAGAACAGACAAACAAGGCCAGAAGAGCATGATTTTAGATTTGATAAAACTTTTTGAAAATAAAATAAAAAAAAAGGTAAATATAGTGGGAAGTGGCATATGGAAGTCAAACTCAAAATCGACCAGGCTAAGCGAAGTATAAAAATATTCCTGTATAATCCCCGTTCAATTTTACATAACGACTACAGGTAGGTGTCAGAAATAAGAAAGTCACGGTACAATGGTTAAAATAATTTCTATGACAACACTGCCTTGGAATAAGGATATTCTTGGCGTGAAGTGTTAGTTTAATAATAAAAAATGGCCTAAATTTTCAACGAAACGTTTGACATGAAACTATACTACTGTCAATTGTAAATCGGGAAAACGTTGGTGAATAGATTGGAATAAACAAGTCATTGAATAAGCAATGTCACTAGCAAAGGTTACCGATATTCATTTCCGCTGCAACGTATTGACTGAAAGTTACTGAAATTTTTACTACAATATCAAATAATGCAACATAATAATAAAAAAAAAAAATCGTGCGTCAATTAATGCTATTCCAAAATACTACAGGTGCGAAAAGTAAATCACAAACTTGGAATTCATTGCAAAAACTACATAATGCAAAGAATATTGTATGGGAAAAAAAATAAGTCGTAAAAAATCTCTTGTTTCGTAACCGATGTTACCAACTAGAAATCAATAAACCTGTGTGATATAAACAAGAAAATCTAACTAAATATTTAAAAAGCGCGGATAAGAGTTACACTACTAATAAGTGTTTAATGAACCGGTAAATAACTATTCGCCACGGAAAATCGAAAGACAAAATTACCTCATCAGCGCCAGGTGTGGCCATTAAACGTTCTACATACCACAAGCCTACCAGACGTTTACACGAAGCTCATTTATTTCTTCCAGGAAGGGAACTGAACGTGACAACGTCAATGGGACGTTTATTAAATTTACATTCTCTCAGTCGGAGATGTTGTGGGAGTTTAGGTTTTGTCAGAAGCTGAATGGATGACCAGCATTGAATAATAGGAGCATTGTTTACTACAAAGTTAGTTTTGTAGTTATTGAAGTTGGGGGAATTGGGTCAGGCCAGTTATTGAATGTATGGCCACCATAGAGTGACGGTCAGAAATAGTTGGCTTTACATATAGTCGTTGTGGGAATGAAATTAAGTAAGGTTGGGTTTGCTAATAGTTAGATCGGTGGCCACTAGATGGAACTCAAGGTTATTTGGGGCTCAAGGTAATTGGGTTATTGTGGGTTCAAGGTCATTGTAGACTCGATATCTTTGAGCACTACAGAAAGTCATTAACGCTCAATATCATTATAGGCTCGATGTCTTTGAGGTCTATAGTAGGTCATTAAGCCTAAAGGTCATTATAAACTCGATGTCTTTGATGTCTACAGTAGGTCATTAAAGCTCAAGGTAGGCCTAATGGTAGGGTCGATGTCTTTGAGGTCTACAGTAGGTCGTTAAGGCTCAAGATCCTTGTAGGCTCAAAGTCATATCGGTCACAAGGTCATTAGAGCTGAAGATCACTCATTGGGGCCTGAAGGTCATTGGGGGATCAAAGTCGAGGGGCTAATGTCATTAGGGTCTGAATGTCAGAAGTCTAGGGTGGTGGTGTCTATTGCTATTAAGGCTTCAAGGTCTGGGGGCAAATGTCATAGGGGATAAAGGTCACGGGGCCTAATGTCATTGTTATAAAGTATATTCACATCCAATACATCTCTCATTTCCATAAAGTAAATACATTATGAAAAAAATGGATAATTACAAAAATACAAACGCGTAGTCTTAAATGAAAAAAAAAATATTGATTTCATATCATATCTATGATTGCCCAGGACATATAAAGATGACGAAAATCTTCTTAAGAAATATTTTTTTTTTTTTTTTTTTTTTTTTTTGCGTCAGTATTAGTATAACAATCTAATTCATGGCTAATGTCTCCTTTTTCATTTTGGAGTTTAAAAGGGAATGTGTCAGATACTATTTCTTAGTTTGTCGTGGAGGACACACGCCTCTTAAAGAATTTTGGTTAATTTTCATTTTAAGGCATATGGTACAGCAATATGTTGAATATAGTAATCCACTTTTGATGGCATTTGTAGACTATGAAAAAGCCTTTCATAGTATGCACCGGCCACTTTTGTGGAGAGTCCTGCGTTATTACGGAGTTCCTCTTAAATATGTAAATTTGATGAAGTCTGCTTATGAGCATAGAGAGTGCAAAGTTAACTTTAGTGAAGTCTTATCAAACGAATTTCCAGTGAACTTCAAGGGAGTGTGTTGTTTATTCTTCTCATTGAATTTGTAGTGCATAGAACAGTTGGGGATGATGGGGAAAGATTGGATTAGATTGATAACAGGAAATTAGCTGACTTACAGTATGCTGATGACGTTGTCCTTGTTAGCAGAACACCACAGAACTTACACGCACGTACTCATTATACATACACACTTTGTTTCTCTTTACAATCTACATCTGTTAATCCTCATAGAAAAAAAGGGGAGAACATACACACCATAAGGAGACGACTTTTAATAATCGGGCTACGAAAAATTAGACAGAGAAACTTTCCCAGGGCAGTAGTCTAATTTCATGACCCACTAATTTCAAACCACACGTGCGATCCCCGTCCCCCCCCCCCCAAAAAAAAAAAAATACAATGATTCTTACAGTTTAGTTTTGAAATATAAATAAAAAGTAAACAATTCTGGCAATTTAAAATAATCTAATATTTTTTGCACAATTTCCCACAATCACCTGATCTTGCTGTACATTTGCTGTACTTGAAATTTTTTACGATTCATTTTTATTTTTCCACTGTTATTGTTTGCAATTCTCCTACCTATGACTTTATTTCGAATTATCCTATCGAAGAAGGATGTCTCTGATTCAATATAATTAGATCTGAAGTGTCGCTGGCACACTTAAATAGTTTTTAAGATATTAAAGTGCAAAACGCATTTTCCTAAAAATGAGAGAGAGAGAGAGAGAGAGAGAGAGAGAGAGAGAGAGAGAGAGAGAGAGAGAGAGAGAGAGAGAGAGAGAGAGAGAGCCAGCAACCGAAGAATGAGGAAGCAAGAATTGAAAGAGAAGAAATCAAAGAAAGAATGAAGTAGCAAGTAGCAAGGGAAAACGTGTGTAAATACCAAAGTAATTTTGTAAACAGTTTGGTAATCTTTTCATCATTATACAAGAGGATGATATTCTGTACCCAATACCACATGAACAATATAATGCAATTATAATTACTACAACAATAAATATAGTACTTCCCCTACTATTATAGTTAGGAACATATCGGGCTCTCTTGATTGCGTGCAATAACTACGCTTTTTCTTCAATACCATTTGAAAAGAAAAACATTCACTATTAGTCCAGTTCGTTAATTTCCTTTCCAGTTTGGTACACAGCACATAAAAGAGATTACCCTGGATTCCAAAACAGTCAAAGTTTCTGGCATAACAGAAGAAAACTGTGAAGAAATCAAGCGAGACCCCTTTACTCAGTCTATAGCAGATGTGTGATAGCACTACTCGTACAAACGTGCGACC
>NC_090743.1:82710369-82720369 GCF_036898095.1 Palaemon carinicauda | reverse complement strand
TCGACGGTCATACAAAACCCTATATTCGTGTGAAAGATATATTATCTGAATGTATGGCCATTATGATAATTGGATTTGCTTATATTCTAGCCATCCTCACAATCGTCTCTGGAGGATGGAGCGATAAATCTTCACAAAATGCATGAAAAGAATAAATGCTCAAATTTTTTAGCTTACCTGCATCTGCCATTTGGACCAGACCAAAATAACACAACTGATGCACCCCAATGAGGGTGAAGAAAGAAGGGTGGAAGGCCAGTCATCCTACCTATCAATCTACACTTATGTCGCAACCACTACTTTGAACGGAATACTTTTCATCCCTTGAGTGAGCTAGGTTGACTACACAACCAACTTTGCTAATTTGTGTGCAGGATGTTTCTTCCATCCCCTCGCTGGATGCACGGTAGGAACGTCTGATGGAGCCAAAACAACAATGTTTTTGTATATCATATTCGCTCTTTCGATTCTGAGAAAGTCTCTGGTGATCCGGCCAGAAGCTCTATGTTCTCTGAGTAGTGCCGCAGTGCCCTTACAGTACAAGAAAAGATAGTCATCCTGATCTTTCTAGTCGCTTCTAGTAGATATGAGATGGAGGGCTTGAATCTAGTGTTGTGGACTTTTGGTGGGAAGGTGAAGGAGACCTTCCATCCTTCAGAATGAATTTTGACATATGAAAAGTCATGATGCTCGCTTACTAGCTTCGCTGGCTAGGAAGTTGAGTGTTTTGAGGGTCAGTCTCAAGGACCTATATGGTCCACACATAAGAGATATGAGGAATTGAGTGATATCCCACTCCAGGGGCCTGAACTCTAGGGGAGGGCAAGACTGCTTGAAGCTCCTCAAGAGCATAGGCAATTCCTATGATGAGGAGAAGTCCAGGCATTTTAGTCCTAAGACTTGGCTCAAGGCTTAGTGATAGTATTTCCTCGCAGAGAAAAAAAAGCTTCTCTCGATGAAGAAAGGCAAAGAAATATACAATAAATTGAAGAGAGGCTCCAACCAGAAAGTATCCTATCTACAACATCAATTACAGAATGTCCACTTCCCATGGTAGGAATTTCACAGGTATCCAAATATCTTATGTGTAGGGCCTCACAAAATCCTGTCTCTCGGAGGAGATCAGATAATCTCTAACAATGAAGTGCAAGGGAAGTTGCTGAGTTTTTGTATTTCTCAAATTGGAGCTGACAGAGGAGGTAAGCCATTGGGATAGATCTCTCGGTACTCCGGCAAGGAACATCAGCGGATATAGATATCCTTTGGCATGTGGCCACTTGGAAGTCACCAGGGTCATCCTGAGACAAGATGTCACCAACAGCCAGTTGATAAATCAGGAAATCAGGCTGAAGGGCAGAAAGGCCTATGCACCCAGGCTGCCCCAAGGGTGTTGGAAGATATCTGTGAATGGGGAGCACAATATTGAAAGCTTTGTGTTCAACCTGAAGCAAACAGGTTGACTAATGGTATTCTCCAAAGAGCAAGAAGCCGTTCTGCCATGCAATCATGTAAGGACCACTCCGATCCAGCAACCTGTCCCTGGCAGCCAAGCATATCCCCTAGAACATTCCTATTGTTAGGGATGAACCTCGTCAGCAGAAGTGACCTTATTCTGGAGCAACTGCCTACTGAGGAGGCCAAGACCAGCCGGTCATTGAGTTACTTCAAGAGGTGAATCTAGGGTAGGCCCAAGTTGAAATGAGCATGAACAGTTGCGAGAACACATGTGGAGCAGTAGAATCCAAAGCACGGGGCTTTGAATTGATACACTGCTCCCAAAAGATGAAGCAGAGGTACTTTCTGTACGACTGGTGGATGAGTATCTGGAAGTACTAGTCCTGTAGATCCACTGAAAGAATTAAGTCTTCTTCTGCAATGGCAAACAGAAAGGTAATTGCAATCTTCATCTTGAACAGTGTCGAGAGAACACACTTGTTTGGAGATGAGAGGTCGATGACTGGTCTCCAGCCCCAATTTGGGCTTACCACTATGAAAAGTCAGCTATAGAAGCTCAGAGACCTGTCTTGAACTAATTCAAGACCGTCCTTCTCCATCACTTTCATCTCTGTCGCTAGGGACAGAGTGTTCTGCGTTACCAGAGGATATGTCTGGAATGTCAACTGTGTGCAAATGAGGGGAGGGCAAAAATTGTTAAAGACTGGTTGTATCCATTCCAAAGGACCAACACCACCCATTGCTTTTCTCTGTATTGTTGCCAAACTGCCCAGTGGCTTGACAGACATCTCCCACTCACGAAAGACAGAGGAGGGGACTGCCAACTTTAGCATCCCCTACTTTCCCTTTTACAAATTCTGCCCTTCAAGAAATGGCCAGATCATGGGTGAAAGGTTGAATATTCTCCACGTCTTTTTGGATGAGGAGTTTGGAGGTATGGATCGTGCTCTCAGAGACGTCAATGTCTTCTTGAGTACCGTTCTCAGAGGCATAATGAGGACTGAAGGTTTTACCAATGCTACTTTTGAAGGGCCTGGGCCCTTAAAGTCACATCACAATGAATAAGAGTCATAGCTAGATCTCTTTTCCTTTTCAATCATCACCTCTACATAATACTGCAGGAAGAGGGTTGTAGCACCCAGCACTGGGTGGTTCCTTATGTTCAATGTATACTTTTGCTCAACTTTTCTGCCGAGTTAGGAAGCTACAGCATCCCTCCTCTTCAGGACAAAGTCAGCCTACTGGTTTGCTGACTGGTGAGCCATAAAAGTCACAACTTTCACACCCAACTGGACCAAGTTGGTGTACTTCAACTTTGTCTAATAATCGGCCATATCACGGGTCGTGGCGAAGCAGGCAATTTTCCTTGGTTGATCCAAGATCAAAGTGGCTACAGGATCAATTGGAAGAGGAAAAGAATTATGCCTTCTGCCACGTAGAATCTATGCTGTCTTGGGTGCGCAGTAGGCAAGACCTTGTTCGAGTAGCTAGCCCAAAAGGAATTTGTCCATCCTGAGATCGGGGAATTAAACTCTGTCCAACACACTGCGAGCATGCTTTGATCATGGCAACAAAAGGGTGGTCTTTGATACTTAAGGGACACCGAAGAGCTGACTGATGGTTGTCACCACCTTCACTGATTGAGGGTTGTCACCACCTTCACAGATGCAGCAGTAATATTACCAAGTTTGTTGCACTCTTGGATAAGTTTTAGCAGGTTAATAAATGGGTACTCAGCCTTGGGGTTCTCTGCCTCCTCAGCCATTAGACAAAAGTTGGTTGGTAGAGGGACGATGAAGTCCACAGACTTGAATCTTGACAGGCACCTTCATTGGCAACTCCTTTTCCCACGAGTATTCCCGTCAGACTGAGCACGGAACCAGGTGAATACTCTAGAGAGATTGAAGGGTAGACCAAACTACTATAGGCCTTATCTTTGGAGACAGAAGTGTCTCTACCTCTCATGACCTCAGAGGCTGAAAACGTGTTATATACTTTAATCTCTGAGGGGTGAACAGGAGAACGTGGCACAAAGGGACGCAAAGGGCCATCGTGCTTGCACCTTTCATCCAGTGGAGAGGAGCTTGCCACAAGCCGCACAAAAGCAATGGGGCGTCTCAGTGTTCGGAAGACCGCTGGGAGAAGTCCTGGTGAATCGCCAGGTTTCAAGGTGTAGAATGGTCTCGCCACTTGGGGAGACACTCGCCACAAGAGGGTCTCAGCTTGAGAGATGACCATGCTTAGTGTGAAGACCTTGGCTCGTGGGAAGAGGGAAGATCTCGACTTATAAATTAGAATCGTTTTGATGGAATAGGTAACATATAATATTATTCATGTATATGCAAGGGCAGGGGAACATCACTGGAGATATATGGCAACCGATCTCGCAGTGATTGAGTGTATGGAGACCTATGTGAGAGTGAGGCGTGAAGTTGTAACTGAGAGGAGAGGTGAATGCCACTAACTTTATCTCAACAAATAGCGAGTTTAAATACACCAGGTTCAGGACAAGGTCATAAAATTAAAAAAAAATAATTCCTGAAAAGACAGGCTTAAACAGGTTCTGTTAATAGTGAGGTGAAGAGCAAGATATACAATAAAAGGTACAATACCGTTACAGTGTACGAGCGTGTGAGAAACACATGCAGTATATGGCTACCACCCTGAAAAAGACATATAAATGAAATGGGGTGCCCTGGTCTTGACAGGCATACTGTAGCTAGGGCATTTTGTAGGATATACTCAGGTTTAAGGCGATCAATGAAGACCCAGTCTTCTTTGCCACAAACTCTGATTAAGAGGGCCTTCGGATTGCAAAGGATCATGAGGAAAGGGCTCGTGTAAGGGGGCATTAACAGGGGCTTGCTAGAGTCGTTGTACAGGAAAACATTTATTGCTGAGTGCAAATCGGTTCCTGTGTGTTGCTTAGCTGATAGCTTGTAAATCCGGAGGCATAGAGTTAATTTTCCCACAATATGACGTAGGCGCTGGAGATTGTCGGTAGAGGACGACCCAGGGAACCTGAGTAAACCAGTTGGAGTCCTTGAAGCCGTACATTAGATTTGCTAATGATGTCCACAATTGAGAGGTGAAAGTGTTACCCCTGTCAGAAGTAATGTGCTCAGTGATACCAAATCTTGCTATCCAACCTGAGAGTAAGGCAGATGTACATGAAGCAGATGTTGCAGTTTCCATAGGATGCTTCAGGCCAACAAGTGGAGCAGTCTATGTCTGTACACTGGTAACGATGTCTTTGTGATGTGGGTAGGGGACCTGCTATGTCGACATATATTTGGGGAAAACAACGCTGAGGTTAAGAAAAAGTGCCCTCTACTAAATCCGTGTGTTGATGTACTTTTGATGTTTAGAATGAAGTACAGGCACAGACCCAATCCTTAGCATCTTTAGTAATGACGTGCCAAATGAACTTCCCCTTCAGTAGCTGTGTAGTAGGTCAGTATGAGGAATGCGAAAGGCCAAGAAGGAAATCAAACATCTGTCGGCACATGGGAGCAAGTATACATGGTTGTTGTCTACCAGTATTGACGTCACAAAATATGGTGGTATTGGAGTCATTGAGGGCGACGTTTTCCCAATGGAGGGATGTGTAGAATGTGCTACATGCTTGGTACTATGGATATTTTCGTTGACTTTTGCTAAGGCATTGTAATCTAATTCCAGGTGAATGGCAGCCAATGTGTTACATGACAGGGCATCGGCAACGCTGCATATTTTCCCAGGGATGTATAGAAGGGTGCAATTGTATTCAGTCACTGCAGAGAAATGTTAGCGTTGACAGGGGACCAGGCATCGGACTGACGAGTGAAGGCGTGCATCAGAGGCATGTGGTCCGTGCGAATGACGAAGGGCGTATCTTCTAAGAAATGACGAAAGTAATGGACAACCAAGTGCACTTGCAGCAATTCACAGTCAAAGGTAGAGTAGAAGGATTCCGAATTGGACAGTTTTCTACTGAAGAAGGGCAATGGGCGAGATGAGCTGTTGACCCCCTGCTCGAGTACAGCAACAATAGCGACGCCGCTGGCATCGGTAGAGAGAAAAAGAGGAGCATGTGGCATGGGAAAAGTGAGAGCAGCAGCAGTTAATAGGACATTCTTTGCGTTGCAGAAGGCTGTTTCTTGAAGAAGACCCCACTTCAGGTCTTTTGAATTGTCCTTGAGGGAGGTGGGGGGGGGGGAGGGCAAGAGTGGCGGCGATAGCTGTCTGAAAATCGTGATAATAGTTAATCATACAAACAATACTTGGTTGGCCCCGAGATACACTTGTCATATTGAACTACAAGGACGTTCTGTTACAGGCAGTTGAACCCGATGTGTAGATGATGGAGGTGTTCCTTTTTGGAGGAAGAAAACACACATATGTCATCCACATAACATACATAGAAGGGGAAGTTCCTTAAGATGCCACGAGGCATTGAAAAGTTGCCCAAGAAGTATGAAGGCCAAAACAGGAGTAATTGAAGGTGTATGTACCGAAGGGGGTGGTGATGGCGCTCTAGGAATGTCTTTTAGGTTCATGGGCCCCTAATAATAACCCTTAAGGAGGTGGACCATGCTTTGTTTGGGTGGGAGTAGTGATCCAGCTGTTCAAGTCCCAGTAATCCCCACACGGACGCAAAAGCCATCTTTCTTCAGATCGATGGGTAAGGGTGATGGCCATGGGATTGAGGCCTTTTGGCAAAGGCCCATTTCTTCTATTTCAGCAAACATTTGTTTAGCGGCTGCCAAATAATCCAGTGCCAGACGCCTGAATCTGGCAAACACTGGGGTGACCTGTTGTCTTGATATGATGATAAATACTGTGTTTGGCCGGAACCGTGGGCGTTTGTAGAAGTTCTGGAAGGAAAACTTCCAGGTACGACGTGAGGAGGTGGGCGTCCGCATCTGTGGGTGCGCTGATGTGGAAAGCGAGAGCGGAGGGGTGGGTTGAAAAGGTGTCGACGAGTAGGAATCTAACCATCAGTGAGCAACATCAACCAGGCAGTGGAAACATGAGAATAAATTTCCAAGGAGGATTGGCAATATTACGTCAGCAATGAGAAACTTCCAATCATAATTGGAACTTCCAAATGATAATGTGAGGTTTACATAACCACGAGTGGGTATCACATATCCATGGGTAGGTACCAGGCAGACATTGGAATACTTAGACAGACTTCGTCATGATCTGGAGAGTGGCTTTGGCAGAAGAAAACGGCAAATACCTGTGGAAAATCGCACGTCCATACTTGCATTAAGCAAAAGGAAAAGATTAGTAATAGGGGTGGCCACCAACACAAGTGATGGCCTACTTACATGTTTTTTTGGCCACTGTCAACCATTTGCCCATTTCTTCACAGCAGCTTTAAATCTGGAGTGGTAGTAGCATAACTGTGGCCGTTGGGTATCAGTAAGTGGCTGTAGAGGTCGTTGGTTTGGGGAGTGAGCGAGTGGTGGTTGGTGGGCGGCTTCATTGCTGATCCCGAATGCCATGGGGTAGGCGTCTCTGTCCTACTACATTCACATCAGCTTTGGTCGATGTTGAATAGTTGTCCTCCTACTCAGGAGTGGCAGTGTTGATGGAGATCTTGAAGGTGGTAAAGTGGCTGTCCATAAGGGCGTCAACTGGTCATCATGTCCTTCATGGGCAAAATATCGACATCTTGTATTGCAGCGCATACAGCTTCGGGTAAGTATTGTATCCAAAGGGCGCAAAGTAGGTTCACTTCATGAGGAGAGGTGTCTGTGGCAGGTTGCAAACAAGTGATACTGGGCATTTCCCAGAGGGGGAACAAAGCCTTTTGATCCCCCCACGGTCGATGAGAGAGCTGAAACAGTTTGGCTATATGGGTAGCTCGCAATATCGAGTACTGTTCCAGGAGGTATGTTTAGCTTGCAAAACCAATCGGAGATTTGTTGAATAGTGTCCTCGGGGATCACTGTGAGAACATAGTCTGCTTTGGCGCTTAAGCGAGTAATACCCTTGATGTGGAACTGGACCTCTGTGCATTTAAACCAGGCAAATGTTTCTGTACTGGTGAAGGGCAGTAGTTTCATGGTAGTGGCATTAATAGGAGAGTCAGGGTCGGAGGGCAGCATCATCAAACAGTATGTCACGGCAGTGAGGGGGAAGGCGGGTGGAAGCTGGTCACTCCAATGGTCACCAATTTGAGAGTGAGCCATAGGTTGTAACTGAGAAGTGAGGTGAATGCAACTAACTTTATTTCAACAGATAGCAAGTTTTCTATACAAGTTCAAGACATGAAGGTCACAAAAATTCAAACACATTAACTCCTGATATGACAAGTTTAAACAGGTTCTGTTAACACTGTGCGGTAGAGCGAGATATGCAATGAAAATAAAATACTGTTACAGTGTATGATTGTGTGAAACACATGCAATAAACCTTCTCATGATGACCAAACATTATAGGAATAACCATTCACAGAGCACTGACAAGGAGACTACGGATCGAATTCATGCTCATGTGAGTAAATATTTCATCATTCGTGTAAGCGAGGAGACGACTAGTTGGTTCCTCTCACCTCCATGAATGAACTTTTTTCCCTTCATGACTTAAGACTCCTTATGGAAAGATCCTGAGGCTTTTTTTAAACGTTCAGGAGGAAGAGAGCAATGTACATGCTTAGTCTTGTGTGGGACCAAGCATAGGTAGCAGCTGCTTGAACAGCTATACCATGTACCAAAAGACCCTCCCAGACCGGGTCCGTTCTCGGTGCCAAATAGCCTCCCTCATGCGCATGCAGAGATCAGTTTTAGTCTTGTGAGAGACTGGCAGAATGACCTTCCTGAACTTGGACAATTTTTTTCTTTTAAACCACAAAGTATTTTGAATCTGTGCATTAATAAATACATCAAACAACGAAGAAATGTGCGCTTACCATTTCAACTGTCAAAATGCACTAACTGTACTTTTGACAGCTTTTCAAAATCCTACATTAACAAGGGCACTTTTTTTTAAATATCTACAATAATAGTCTTCATAATAGTCTCCATTACCAAAACCGCCACTAACAAAAAAAAATAAAGTTATGAAGTACAAATGAATACAAAGCACAAAGTTTCATCAATAATGGGGATATTTTAATGATTTTATTTATATTCCTAAAACGCAAATGTTATTAATTTCAATGATATGGATGCGCATCTTATCTCAAATCCCTTCTGCTTAGCATTAATCATGCAAGAATAGTTATTAGACTACTTTCCGTATCAGAGGCCATGAAATAGTATTTCTCGTTCTTAAAAAAAAAAAAAAAAAAAAAACTCTCAACACTGTATGGATTTCCCTGCAATTAAACACCGAGCGTTTTTAACATTTTTCCTAATTTAGTTTAGAATAACGACTTAACAGATTTGCTTGATTAAGCCGTTCACTCTTATAATAAAAAGACCAACTTCTTGCCTTTCCTCAGAGTGGTGCTTAATGAGATACTAGATAGATCTGCGCACCCACGCAAAACGTACCCCCATTTCGCCAGGGTGTGACTATTTACTTCCTCCCTTATCAGAGGGAGAGATGAAGGTGGCCGAAAAGAAATACACACAACACGGACCTACATACATACATACATACATACATACATACATACACACACACACACACACACACACACACACATATATATATATATATATATATATATATATATATATATATATATATATATATATATATATATATATATATATATATATAT
Source organism: Palaemon carinicauda (assembly GCF_036898095.1). NCBI lineage: Eukaryota > Metazoa > Arthropoda > Malacostraca > Decapoda > Palaemonidae > Palaemon > Palaemon carinicauda. The sequence continues at coordinate 82,711,194 of NC_090743.1, read as the reverse complement.
ATATATGACAAAATTTGCACATTGAAAGGTTTTTTTCATATTCAAATAAGCCATATATTTTTAGACATTGAGAATACATGGCTTATTTGAATATGAAAAACACGTCTAAATGTGCTAAATTTATCATCAATCGAATACCAAGTCACAAACATACCAATTAGCTACGATGACGAAGATGAGTTAATGTCAATTCTAAGTACAAAAAAAAAAAAAAAATAAATAAAATAAAATAAACATGAATTCGACAGGCATAAGCACAGAAAAATTATCATTGACTTGTATCTTTCTCTGTGGCCAAGTGGTAGTGTTACTGTTTATACAAGCTTCCCGGGCCAGGGTTCGACTCCCGGCTGGTTAGAAGCTCTTGTCCTTGTGTGATTTCGCCTGGGGCTCTGATCCCGAGCTCGTTAAGAGAATCCAGACATTAATGTATAGAAATATATGGCTCATTTGAATATATATATATATATATATATATATATATATATATATATATATATATATATATATATATATATATATATATATATATATATATATATATATATATATATATATATATATATAGTCACACTGGCTCTTCATATACTGGAGAGCAGTGATACAGTCACCTCGCTTGTATGTTCCCTAACCCTTCCAAGTACTATCATTAATCCCTGTCCTTACCTGTACTACCAATCTTCACACCTTCCTGTCCTCTTTACTCCATTAGCGTTATTATTTCCTTTCGGTAAAATACATTTAACATATGAAATGAAATTACATAAAAGTAACTACAGGAAATGCAAAGATTGATTGAGCGATTCAAACCGATTCATATAGGTG